>NC_092096.1:301268-523768 GCF_045679555.1 Salvelinus alpinus | reverse complement strand
TCCTCCATGCTTCACGGTGGGAACCACACATGCAGAGATCATCCGTTCACCTACTCTGCATCTCACAAAGACACGGCGGTTGCAACCAAAAATCTAAAATTTGGACTCATCAGATCAAAGGACAGATTTCCACCGGTCTAATGTGTCCATTACTTGTGTTTCTTGGCCCAAGCAAGTCTCTTCTTCTTATTGGTGTCCTTTAGTAGTTGTTTCTTTGCAGCAATTCAACCACGAAGGCCTGATTCACTCAGTCTCCTCTGAACAGTTGATGTTTGAGGTGTGTCTGTTACTTTTACTCTGTGAAAAAGTTATTTGGGCTGCAATTTCTGAGTCTGGTAACTCTAATGAACGTATCCTCTGCAGCAGAGGGAACTCTGGGTCATCCTTTCCTCTGGCGGTCCTCATGAGAGCCAGTTTCATCATAGCACTTGATGGTTTTTGCGACTGCACTCAAAGAAACTTTCAAATTTCTTGACATTTTCCGTATTGACTGACCTTCATGTCTTCAAGTAATGAGAGAATGTCGTCTCTCTTTGTTTATTTGAGCTGTTCTTGCCATAATATGGACTTGGTCTTTTACCAAATAGGGCTGTCTTCTGTATACTACCCCTACCTTGTCACAACACAACTGATTGGCTCAAACGCATTAAGAAGAAGAGAAATTACACAAATTAACTGTTAACAAGGCACACCTGTTAATTGAAATGCATTCCAGGTGACTACCCCATGAAGCTGGTTGAGAGAATGCCAAGAGTGTGCAAAACTGTCATCAAGACAAAGGAAGGCTACTTTTTGAAGAATCTCAAATACAAAATAGATTTTTATTTGTTTTAACACTTTTTTGGTTACTACATGATTATATGATAACTACATGATAACTACATGATAACATAGGACATGATTATAGACTATAACATAGGACATGATTATAGACTATAACATAGGACATGATTATAGACCATAACATAGGACATGATTATAGACTATAACATAGGACATGATTATAGACCATAACATAGGACATGATTATAGACTGATTATAGACTATAACATAGGACATGATTATAGACCATAACATAGGACATGATTATAGACTATAACATAGGACATGATTATAGACTATAACATAGGACATGATTATAGACTATAACATAGGACATGATTATAGACCATAACATAGGACATGATTATAGACTGATTATAGACTATAACATAGGACATGATTATAGACCATAACATAGGACATGATTATAGACTATAACATAGGACATGATTATAGACTATAACATAGGACATGATTATAGACTATAACATAGGACATGATTATAGACTATAACATAGGACATGATTATAGACTATAACATAGGACATGATTATAGACCATAACATAGGAAATGATTATAGACTGATTATAGACTATAACATAGGACATGATTATAGACTATAACATAGGACATGATTATAGACTATAACATAGGACATGATTAATATATACTGTAGACTATAACATAGGACATGATTATAGACTATAACATAGGACATGATTATAGACCATAACATAGGACATGATTATAGACTTTAACATAGGACATGATTATAGACTATAACATAGGACATGATTATAGACCATAACATAGGACATGATTATAGACTTTAACATAGGACATGATTATAGACTATAACATAGGACATGATTATAGACCATAACATAGGACATGATTATAGACCATAACATAGGACATGATTATAGACTATAACATAGAACATGATTAATATATACTGTAGACTGTAACATAGGACATGATTATAGACCATAACATAGGACATGATTATAGACTATAACATAGGACATGATTATAGACTATAACATAGGACATGATTATAGACTATAACATAGGACATGATTATAGACCATAACATAGGACATGATTATAGACTATAACATAGGACATGATTATAGACTATAGAAGACAGTCAGTGAGCTGATCCTCACAGGCCAGTCATGACAGAAGACGGTGGTCCCGTGTGGCTCAGTTGGTAGAGCATGGCGCTTGCAACGCCAGGGTTGTGGTTTCATTCCCCACGGGGGGACCAGGATGAATATGTATGAACTTTCCAATTTGTAAGTCGCTCTGGATAAGAGCGTCTGCTAAATGACTTAAATGTAAATGTAAATGTAAATGTAAGACAGTCAGTGAGCTGATCCTCACAGGCCAGTCGTGACAGAAGACAGTCAGTGTCCTGATCCTCACAGGGCAGCCATGACAGAAGACAGTCAGTGAGTTGATCCTCACGGGCTAGTCGTGACAGAAGACAATCAGTGTCCTGATCCTCACAGGCCAGTCGTGACAGAAGACAATCAGTGTCCTGATCCTCACAGGCCAGTCGTGACAGAAGACAGTCAGTGTCCTGATCCTCACAGGCCAGTCATGACAGAAGACAGTCAGTGAGCTGACCTCACAGGCCAGTCGTGACAGAAGACAGTCAGTGTCCTGATCCTCACAGGCCAGTCGTGACAGAAGACAGTCAGTGTCCTGATCCTCACAGGCCAGTCATGACAGAAGACAGTCAGTGAGCTGATCCTCACAGGCCAGTCGTGACAGAAGACAGTCAGTGAGCTGATCCTCACAGGCCAGTCGTGACAGAAGACAGTCAGTGAGCTGATCCTCACAGGCCAGTCGTGACAGAAGACAGTCAGTGAGCTGATCCTCACAGGCCAGTCGTGACAGAAGACAGTCAGTGTCCTGATCCTCACAGGCCAGTCGTGACAGAAGACAATCAGTGTCCTGATCCTCACAGGCCAGTCGTGACAGAAGACAGTCAGTGTCCTGATCCTCACAGGCCAGCCATGACAGAAGACAGTCAGTGAGCTGACCTCACAGGGCAGTCGTGACAGAAGACAGTCAGTGTCCTGATCCTCACAGGCCAGTCGTGACAGAAGACAGTCAGTGTCCTGATCCTCACAGGCCAGTCATGACAGAAGAGGCCAGTCGTGACAGAAGACAGTCAGTGTCCTGATCCTCACAGGCCAGTCGTGACAGAAGACAGTCAGTGAGCTGATCCTCACAGGCCAGTCGTGACAGAAGAGGCCAGTCGTGACAGAAGAGGCCAGTCGTGACAGAAGAGGCCAGTCGTGACAGAAGACAGTCAGTGTCCTGATCCTCACAGGCCAGTCGTGACAGAAGACAGTCAGTGAACTGATCCTCACAGGCCAGTCGTGACAGAAGACAGTCAGTGTCCTGATCCTCACAGGCCAGTCGTGACAGAAGACAGTCAGTGAGCTGATCCTCACAGGCCAGTCGTGACAGAAGAGAGTCAGTGAGCTGATCCTCACAGGCCAGTCGTGACAGAAGACAGTCAGTGAGCTGATCCTCACAGGCCAGTCGTAACAGAAGACAGTCAGTGAGCTGATCCTCACAGGCCAGTCGTGACAGAAGACAGTCAGTGAGCTGATCCTCACAGGCCAGTCATGACAGAAGACAGTCAGTGAGCTGATCCTCACAGGCCAGTCGTGACAGAAGACAGTCAGTGAGCTGATCCTCACAGGCCAGTCGTGACAGAAGACAGTCAGTGAGCTGATCCTCACAGGCCAGTCATGACAGACGACAGTCAGTGAGCTGATCCTCACAGGCCAGTCGTGACAGAAGACAGTCAGTGAGCTGATCCTCACAGGCCAGTCGTGACAGAAGACAGTCAGTGTCCTGATCCTCACAGGCCAGTCGTGACAGAAGACAGTCAGTGTCCTGATCCTCACAGGCCAGTCGTGACAGAGGAGGCCAGTCGTGACAGAAGAGGCCAGTCGTGACAGAAGAGGCCAGTCGTGACAGAAGAGGCCAGTCGTGACAGAAGACAGTCAGTGTCCTGATCCTCTCAGGCCAGTCGTGACAGAAGAGGCCAGTCGTGACAGAAGAGGCCAGTCGTGACAGAAGAGGCCAGTCGTGACAGAAGACAGTCAGCTGAGGCGTTTCCATCAGGTTCTGTTCTTGCTGTGTGGTCCTGGTCCAATAAACCACCTCTCTGAATAAACTGTCTCACAAGACACAAAAAAACAGTTTGACGAGAAAATCCTATATAAAATAAAGGCCTAAATTTACGGGCTCATGATCGTGACGAAACCTCCCTCCACATGGTAAAGCTGGAGGTAACATAAAGGTGTCTGTATCAGGAAGCTGAGAGTTGTGGCGTTTAGTGTTCCCCGTGATGGTGGGCTGAGACTGAGAGGAATACACTGGCTCCATTCTTAGAGCTCCACCAATCGTCTCTGAAGAATAAATATATATTTTTTGGAGCCATGTAAACGGTGCCAGGATGGAGTATTACTGTTCAGGTAGTCAGCACTGCAGGCAGGGGGATTTCTGGATCCTGAGCTAGGGTGGGAAAACGGTCACAGTATGGATGGAGAAGAGAGGAGAGGGGAAGGGAGGGGGAGGAGAGGGGAAGGGGGAAGGGGGAAGGAGGGGAAAGGAGAGGGAAAGGAGGGGAAAGGAGAGGGGAAGGGGGAGGGAGGAGAGGGGAATGGGGGAGGAAGGGAGAGGAGAGGGGAAGGAGGGGAGGAAGGGAGAGGTGAGGGGAAGGGGGGGAGGGGAGAGGAGAGGGGGGAGAGGGGAAAGGAGAGGGGAAGGGGGGAGGAAAGGGGAAGGGGGGAGGAAGGGAGAGGAGAGGGGAAGGAGGGGCGGAAGGGAGAGGAGAGGGGAAGGGGGGGAGGAAGGGAGAGGAGAGGGGAAGGAGGGGAGAGGAGAGGGGAAGGGGGGAGGAAGGGAGAGGAGAGGGGAAGGGGGGAGGGAGGAGAGGGGAGGCAGCCTGGTCCTCAGGCCAAACTACAGCTGTAATATATCGCCTGTTCCATCGCCACAGACAGACAGGGAAGACAGAAAAATGAGAAGGAAGACATTTGTGTATAAGTGTCTCCTGTATTTCAGTGTGTTTGGTGAACAGCTCTCTGCCAGTGGCTTCGTTCTACGGCCCTGGTTCTACAGCCCTGGTTCTACGGCCCTGGTTTAGAAGGGTTGCTCCATCTGCTCTCTCAATGGGCCAGCAGTATACTGTATAAACCATCTGCTCTCCCAATGGGCCAGCAGTATACTGTATAAACCATCTGCTCTCTCAATGGGCCAGCAGTATACTGTATAAACCATCTGCTCTCCCAATGGGCCAGCAGTATACTGTATAAACCATCTGCTCTCTCAATGGGCCAGCAGTATACTGTATAAACCATCTGCTCTCTCAATGGGCCAGCAGTATACTGTATAAACCATCTGCTCTCTCAATGGGCCAGCAGTATACTGTATAAACCATCTGCTCTCTCAATGGGCCAGCAGTATACTGTATAAACCATCTGCTCTCCCAATGGGCCAGCAGTATACTGTATAAACCATCTGCTCTCTCAATGGGCCAGCAGTATACTGTATAAACCATCTGCTCTCTCAATGGGCCAGCAGTATACTGTATAAACCATCTGCTCTCTCAATGGGCCAGCAGTATACTGTATAAACCATCTGCTCTCTCAATGGGCCAGCAGTATACTGTATAAACCATCTGCTCCCTCAATGGGCCAGCAGTATACTGTATAAACCATCTGCTCTCTCAATGGGCCAGCAGTATACTGTATAAACCATCTGCTCTCTGAATGGGCCAGAAGTATACTGTATAAACCATCTGCTCTCTCAATGGGCCAGCAATATAGTGTATAAACCATCTGCTCTCTCAATGGGCCAGCAGTATACTGTATAAACCATCTGCTCTCTCAATGGGCCAGCAGTATACTGTATAAACCATCTGCTCTCTCAATGGGCCAGCAGTATACTGTATAAACCATCTGCTCTCTCAATGGGCCAGCAGTATACTGTATAAACCACCTGGTCTCTTAATGGGCCAGCAGTATACTGTATAAACCATCTGCTCTCCCAATGGGCCAGCAATATACTGTATAAACCATCTGCTCTCTCAATGGGCCAGCAGTATACTGTATAAACCATCTGCTCTCTCAATTGGCCAGCAGTATACTGTATAAACCATCTGCTCTCTCAATGGGCCAGCAGTATACTGTATAAACCATCTGCTCTCTCAATGGGCCAGCAGTATACAGTATAAACCATCTGCTCTCTCAATGGGCCAGCAGTATACTGTATAAACCATCTGCTCTCTCAATGGGCCAGCAGTATACTGTATAAACCATCTGCTCTCTCAATGGGCCAGCAGTATACTGTATAAACCATCTGCTCTCTCAATGGGCCAGCAGTATACTGTATAAACCATCTGCTCTCTCAATGGGCCAGCAGTATACTGTATAAACCATCTGCTCTCTCAATGGGCCAGAAGTATACTGTATAAACCATCTGCTCTCCCAATGGGCCAGCAGTATACTGTATAAACCATCTGCTCTCTCAATTGGCCAGCAGTATACTGTATAAACCATCTGCTCTCCCAATGGGCCAGCAGTATACTGTATAAACCATCTGCTCTCTCAATGGGCCAGCAGTATACTGTATAAACCATCTGCTCTCCCAATGGGCCAGCAGTATACTGTATAAACCATCTGCTCTCTCAATGGGCCAGCAGTATACTGTATAAACCATCTGCTCTCTCAATGGGCCAGCAGTATACTGTATAAACCATCTGCTCTCTCAATGGGCCAGCAGTATACTGTATAAACCATCTGCTCTCCCAATGGGCCAGCAGTATACTGTATAAACCATCTGCTCTCTCAATGGGCCAGCAGTATACTGTATAAACCATCTGCTCTCTCAATGGGCCAGCAGTATACTGTATAAACCATCTGCTCTCTCAATGGGCCAGCAGTATACTGTATAAACCATCTGCTCTCTCAATGGGCCAGCAGTATACTGTATAAACCATCTGCTCCCTCAATGGGCCAGCAGTATACTGTATAAACCATCTGCTCTCTCAATGGGCCAGCAGTATACTGTATAAACCATCTGCTCTCTGAATGGGCCAGAAGTATACTGTATAAACCATCTGCTCTCTCAATGGGCCAGCAATATACTGTATAAACCATCTGCTCTCTCAATGGGCCAGCAGTATACTGTATAAACCATCTGCTCTCTCAATGGGCCAGCAGTATACTGTATAAACCATCTGCTCTCCCAATGGGCCAGCAGTATACTGTATAAACCATCTGCTCTCTCAATGGGCCAGCAGTATACTGTATAAACCATCTGCTCTCTCAATGGGCCAGCAGTATACTGTATAAACCATCTGCTCTCTCAATGGGCCAGCAGTATACTGTATAAACCATCTGCTCTCCCAATGGGCCAGCAGTATACTGTATAAACCATCTGCTCTCTCAATGGGCCAGCAGTATACTGTATAAACCATCTGCTCTCTCAATGGGCCAGCAGTATACTGTATAAACCATCTGCTCTCTCAATGGGCCAGCAGTATACTGTATAAACCATCTGCTCTCTCAATGGGCCAGCAGTATACTGTATAAACAATCTGCTCCCTCAATGGGCCAGCAGTATACTGTATAAACCATCTGCTCTCTCAATGGGCCAGCAGTATACTGTATAAACCATCTGCTCTCTGAATGGGCCAGAAGTATACTGTATAAACCATCTGCTCTCTCAATGGGCCAGCAATATACTGTATAAACCATCTGCTCTCTCAATGGGCCAGCAGTATACTGTATAAACCATCTGCTCTCTCAATGGGCCAGCAGTATACTGTATAAACCATCTGCTCTCTCAATGGGCCAGCAGTATACTGTATAAACCATCTGCTCTCTCAATGGGCCAGCAGTATACTGTATAAACCACCTGGTCTCTTAATGGGCCAGCAGTATACTGTATAAACCATCTGCTCTCCCAATGGGCCAGCAATATACTGTATAAACCATCTGCTCTCTCAATGGGCCAGCAGTATACTGTATAAACCATCTGCTCTCTCAATTGGCCAGCAGTATACTGTATAAACCATCTGCTCTCTCAATGGGCCAGCAGTATACTGTATAAACCATCTGCTCTCTCAATGGGCCAGCAGTATACAGTATAAACCATCTGCTCTCTCAATGGGCCAGCAGTATACTGTATAAACCATCTGCTCTCTCAATGGGCCAGCAGTATACTGTATAAACCATCTGCTCTCTCAATGGGCCAGCAGTATACTGTATAAACCATCTGCTCTCTCAATGGGCCAGCAGTATACTGTATAAACCATCTGCTCTCTCAATGGGCCAGCAGTATACTGTATAAACCATCTGCTCTCTCAATGGGCCAGAAGTATACTGTATAAACCATCTGCTCTCCCAATGGGCCAGCAGTATACTGTATAAACCATCTGCTCTCTCAATTGGCCAGCAGTATACTGTATAAACCATCTGCTCTCCCAATGGGCCAGCAGTATACTGTATAAACCATCTGCTCTCTCAATGGGCCAGCAGTATACTGTATAAACCATCTGCTCTCCCAATGGGCCAGCAGTATACTGTATAAACCATCTGCTCTCTCAATGGGCCAGCAGTATACTGTATAAACCATCTGCTCTCTCAATGGGCCAGCAGTATACTGTATAAACCATCTGCTCTCTCAATGGGCCAGCAGTATACTGTATAAACCATCTGCTCTCTCAATGGGCCAGCAGTATACTGTATAAACCATCTGCTCCCTCAATGGGCCAGCAGTATACTGTATAAACCATCTGCTCTCTCAATGGGCCAGCAGTATACTGTATAAACCATCTGCTCTCTGAATGGGCCAGAAGTATACTGTATAAACCATCTGCTCTCTCAATGGGCCAGCAATATACTGTATAAACCATCTGCTCTCTCAATGGGCCAGCAGTATACTGTATAAACCATCTGCTCTCTCAATGGGCCAGCAGTATACTGTATAAACCATCTGCTCTCTCAATGGGCCAGCAGTATACTGTATAAACCATCTGCTCTCCCAATGGGCCAGCAGTATACTGTATAAACCATCTGCTCTCTCAATGGGCCAGCAGTATACTGTATAAACCATCTGCTCTCTCAATGGGCCAGCAGTATACTGTATAAACCATCTGCTCTCTCAATGGGCCAGCAGTATACTGTATAAACCATCTGCTCTCTCAATGGGCCAGCAGTATACTGTATAAACCATCTGCTCCCTCAATGGGCCAGCAGTATACTGTATAAACCATCTGCTCTCTCAATGGGCCAGCAGTATACTGTATAAACCATCTGCTCTCTGAATGGGCCAGAAGTATACTGTATAAACCATCTGCTCTCTCAATGGGCCAGCAATATACTGTATAAACCATCTGCTCTCTCAATGGGCCAGCAGTATACTGTATAAACCATCTGCTCTCTCAATGGGCCAGCAGTATACTGTATAAACCATCTGCTCTCTCAATGGGCCAGCAGTATACAGTATAAACCATCTGCTCTCTCAATGGGCCAGCAGTATACTGTATAAACCATCTGCTCTCTCAATGGGCCAGCAGTATACTGTATAAACCATCTGCTCTCTCAATGGGCCAGCAGTATACTGTATAAACCATCTGCTCTCTCAATGGGCCAGCAGTATACTGTATAAACCATCTGCTCTCTCAATGGGCCAGCAGTATACTGTATAAACCATCTGCTCTCTCAATGGGCCAGAAGTATACTGTATAAACCATCTGCTCTCTCAATGGGCCAGAAGTATACTGTATAAACCATCTGCTCTCCCAATGGGCCAGCAGTATACTGTATAAACCATCTGCTCTCTCAATGGGCCAGCAGTATACTGTATAAACCATCTGCTCTCTCAATGGGCCAGCAGTATACTGTATAAACCATCTGCTCACTCAATGGGCCAGCAGTATACTGTATAAACCATCTGCTCTCCCAATGGGCCAGCAGTATACTGTATAAACCATCTGCTCTCTCAATGGGCCAGCAGTATACTGTATAAACCATCTGCTCTCCCAATGGGCCAGCAGTATACTGTATAAACCATCTGCTCTCTCAATGGGCCAGCAGTATACTGTATAAACCATCTGCTCTCTCAATGGGCCAGCAGTATACTGTATAAACCATCTGCTCTCTCAATGGGCCAGCAGTATACTGCATAAACCATCTGCTCTCAATGGGCCAGCAGTATACTGTATAAACCATCTGCTCTCTGAATGGGCCAGCAGTATACTGTATAAACCATCTGCTCTCTCAATGGGCCAGCAGTATACTGTATAAACCATCTGCTCTCCCAATGGGCCAGCAGTATACTGTATAAACCATCTGCTCTCTCAATGGGCCAGCAGTATACTGTATAAACCATCTGCTCTCTCAATGGGCCAGCAGTATACTGTATAAACCATCTGCTCTCTCAATGGGCCAGCAGTATACTACATAAACCATCTGCTCTCTCAATGGGCCAGCAGTATACTGTATAAACCATCTGCTCTCTCAATGGGCCAGCAGTATACTGTATAAACCATCTGCTCTCTGAATGGGCCAGCAGTATACTGTATAAACCATCTGCTGTCTCAATGGGCCAGCAGTATACTGTATAAACCATCTGCTCACTCAATGGGCCAGCAGTATACTGTATGGACACCATCTGCTCTCTCAATGGGCCAGCAGTATACTGTATAAACCATCTGCTCTCTGAATGGGCCAGCAGTATACTGTATAAACCATCTGCTCTCTCAATGGGCCAGCAGTATACTGTATAAACCATCTGCTCTCTCAATGGGCCAGCAGTATACTGTATAAACCATCTGCTCTCTCAATGGGCCAGCAGTATACTGTATAAACCATCTGCTGTCTCAATGGGCCAGCAGTATACTGTATAAACCATCTGCTCACTCAATGGGCCAGCAGTATACTGTATAAACCATCTGCTCTCTCAATGGGCCAGCAGTATACTGTATAAACCATCTGCTGTCTCAATGGGCCAGCAGTATACTGTATAAACCATCTGCTCTCTGAATGGGCCAGCAGTATACTGTATGGAAACCATACACCATAATCTGTCATATAGAGAGATATCAATATCTACCATACTCTGCTGTCTAGAGAGATATCAATATTTACCATACTCTGTCATATTATCTACCATAGAGAGATATCACTATCAAGAACCACCAAGTTTATAATTACAAATAATTTGTAGACTGTAAATTGACTTCAAGAAGCCCAAACAGATATAATATTTGACTGAAAGGTAATCATTTCAAGCCTTGCTTATATTTGTATCCGATCACGTGTCTCTCTCCTATGTGTGGGAATACTTGGTAACACATTTCTAAAATTAAAATCACTTGGAGCTGATTTCCTGGTGTTTTAACAGTCTATTATGTCCAACAATGGAAATAAAAAATATAATGGATGGCTACTTTGAAGAATCTCAAATATATAATATATTTTGATTTGTTTAACACTTTGTTGGTTACTATGTGATCCCATAAATAAAACCAACCCGTGGGCCAGTTGGGGAACCCTGCGTTGTGCCTTCTCTCACTATACAGGAGAGTTATCGACCTGTGGTGAGGAGAGACGTTTTGTAATCGTTAGGAAAGGATGAAACAACGTCTCTGTCACCAGTCAATACAGGTAGTAGTGCTAATCCCCCTGTAGAGGAGGGAGGGTCCTCCTGGACAGCATCCTCTGTAGAGGAGGAAGGGTCCTCCTGGACAGCATCCTCTGTAGAGGAGGGAGGGTCCTCCTGGACAGCATCCTCTGTAGAGGAGGGAGGGTCCTCCTGGACAGCATCCTCTGTAGAGGAGGGAGGGTCCTCCTGGACAGCAGCATCCTCTGTAGAGGAGGAAGGATCCTCCTGGACAGCATCCTCTGTAGAGGAGGGAGGGTCCTCCTGGACAGCATCCTCTGTAGAGGAGGAAGGGTCTTCCTGGACAGCATCCTCTGTAGAGGAGGGAGGGTCCTCCTGGACAGCATCCTCTGTAGAGGAGGGAGGGTCCTCCTGGACAGCATCCTCTGTAGAGGAGGAAGGGTCCTCCTGGACAGCATCCTCTGTAGAGGAGGGAGGGTCCTCCTGGACAGCAGCATCCTCTGTAGAGGAGGAAGGAACCTCCTGGACAGCATCCTCTGTAGAGGAGGGAGGGTCCTCCTGGACAGCATCCTCTGTAGAGGAGGAAGGGTCTTCCTGGACAGCATCCTCTGTAGAGGAGGGAGGGTCCTCCTGGACAGCATCCTCTGTAGAGGAGGGAGGGTCCTCCTGGACAGCATCCTCTGTAGAGGAGGAAGGGTCCTCCTGGACAGCATCCTCTGTAGAGGAGGGAGGGTCCTCCTGGACAGCATCCTCTGTAGTGGAGGAAGGATCCTCCTGGACAGCATCCTCTGTAGAGGAGGGAGGGTCCTCCTGGACAGCATCCTCTGTAGTGGAGGAAGGATCCTCCTGGACAGCATCCTCTGTAGAGGAGGAAGGGTCTTCCTGGACAGCATCCTCTGTAGAGGAGGGAGGGTCCTCCTGGACAGCATCCTCTGTAGAGGAGGGAGGGTCCTCCTGGACAGCATCCTCTGTAGAGGAGGAAGGGTCCTCCTGGACAGCAGCATCCTCTGTAGTGGAGGAAGGGTCCTCCTGGACAGCATCCTCTGTAGAGGAGGAAGGGTCCTCCTGGACAGCATCCTCTGTAGAGGAGGAAGGGTCCTCCTGGACAGCATCCTCTGTAGAGGAGGAAGGGTCCTCCTGGACAGCATCCTCTGTAGAGGAGGAAGGATCCTCCTGGACAGCAGCATCCTCTGTAGAGGAGTAAGGGTCCTCCTGGACAGCATCCTCTGTAGAGGAGGAAGGATCCTCCTGGACAGCAGCATCCTCTGTAGTGGAGGAAGGGTCCTCCTGGACAGCATCATCCTCTGTAGAGGAGGAAGGGTCCTCCTGGAAAACATCATCATCATCAGTTTTGCACATCCCTGGACACCTGTAAACCCTGGTCGCCCTGGAGACATCCCTGGACACCTGTAAACCCTGGTCGTCCTGGAGACATCCCTGGACACCTGTAAACCCTGGTCGCCCTGGAGACATCCCTGGACACCTGTAAACCCTGGTCCTCCTGGAGATATCCATGAACACCTGTAAACCCTGGTCGTCCTGGAGACATCCCTGGACACCTGTAAACCCTGGTCGTCCTGGAGACATCCCTGGACACCTGTAAACCCTGGTCGTCCTGGAGACATCCCTGGACACCTGTAAACCCTGGTCCTCCATGTGAAGAGATGCCTGGAGACATCAGAGGCCAATCATCTCTCCGCTCTGGAACAGCCTGGACCAATCATCTCTCTGCTCTGGAACAGCCTGGCCAATCATCTCTCTGCCAGAGCAGCCAGGCTGTTCCAGAGCAGAGAGATGATTGGCCAGGCTGTTCCAGAGCAGAGACATGATTGGCCAGGCTGTTCCAGAGGGGAAAGAGAGGCCATGCACCTCCACATGGGAGCTATGACTTATTGTTGGAAAAATGGGAACATATTTGGTAACTTTTTATAAAGGAAAGCAAAGCATGTCCGTTCCTGGGGATGTCTGCCCGTTGGAATCAATATCAAAGAGCTTCAAGGCCAGATGTCAGGGAAGCTAATGGTCTGTGTCTCATTGCCTGTCTGAGGATTAAAAATACCTCCATCTCTCCTTCTGTCTATCCCTGTCCGAGGATTAAAAATACCTCCATCTCTCCATCCCTGTCCGAGGATTAAAAATACCTCCATCTCTCCATCCCTGTCCGAGGATTAAAAATACCTCCTTCTCTCCATCCCTGTCCGAGGATTAAAAATACCTCCATCTCTCCTTCCCTGTCCAAGGATTAAAAATACCTCCGTCTCTCCTTCTGTCCATCTATGTCCGAGGGTTAAAAATACACCCTATCCCCACCCTCCTTCTCTTCATCCCTCCTTCTTTTCTAGAATGTTGTCCATTATTTATGCGCTGGCCGGTGTTACACATTCCGTTTGGGCCACAGGATTCTTTACCCAGAATTCCCTTCACTGTAAGCAGACGCCACACCTGAGGGATGTCTGCCTCTACCCAAGTACCTCTCCTCTGGTGCTGGTGTTGGGGTGAAAGGGACTTCCATGGTGGGCTTGGCTGAGGCCTGGCTCTCTGCAAACACACAGGACCGGGTAGTGTTAGTTAGTCCTCGTCTTCCGGGGTCTCTCTCTCTCTCTCTCTCTAGCCTTGTGGTGTTGTTGGAGAGATCTGGAACCTGACTGGAGCTGACTGGAGCTGAGGGAAGCTGACTGGAGCTGAGGGAAGCTGACTGGAGCTGAGGGAAGCTGACTGGAGCTGAGGGAGGCTGACTGGAGCTGACTGGAGCTGACTGGAGCTGAGGGAGGCTGACTGGAGCTGACTGGAGATGAGGGAAGCTGACTGGAGCTGACTGGAGCTGTGGGAAGCTGACTGGAGCTGACTGGAGATGAGGGAAGCTGACTGGAGCTGACTGGAGCTGAGGGAAGCTGACTGGAGCTGAGGGAAGCTGACTGGAGCTGAGGGAAGCTGACTGGAGCTGACTGGAGCTGAGGGAAGCTGACTGGAGCTGACTGGAGCTGAGGGAAGCTGACTGGAGCTGACTGGAGATGAGGGAAGCTGACTGGAGCTGAGGGAAGCTGACTGGAGCTGACTGGAGCTGAGGGAAGCTGACTGGAGCTGACTGGAGCTGAGGGAAGCTGACTGGAGCTGAGGGAAGCTGACTGGAGCTGAGGGAAGCTGACTGGAGCTGACTGGAGCTGACTGGAGTTGACTGGAGCTGAGGGAAACTGTCTGGAGATGAGGGAAGCTGACTGGAGCTGACTGGAGCTGAGGGAGGCTGACTGGAGCTGACTGGAGCTGACTGGAGCTGAGGGAAACTGTCTGGAGATGAGGGAAGCTGACTGGAGCTGACTGGAGCTGACTGGGAATGACTGGAGCTGAGGGAAACTGTCTGGAGATGAGGGAAGCTGACTGGAGCTGACTGGAGCTGAGGGAAACTGTCTGGAGATGAGGGAAGCTGACTGGAGCTGACTGGAGCTGACTGGAGCTGAGGGAAGCTGACTGGAGCTGACTGGAGATGAGGGAAGCTGACTGGAGCTGAGGGAGGCTGACTGGAGCTGACTGGAGATGAGGGAAGCTGACTGGAGCTGAAGGGAGCCAAGAAGTTTTACGTTAATCAATGCAGCCATTACATTCTCTGTAAAAGTCTGGGATGTTAGTTTAGAGATGGAAAGGGACATGTCTTGAGAATGCAGCCGATAATCCCATCAGAGAGTGGAGAGTGTGTGGAGTGTGTGTGTGAAGTGTGTGTACTCAGTGTGGAGTGTGTGTGTTGAGTGTGTGTACTCAGTGTGGAGTGTGTGTGAAGTGTGTGTACTCAGTGTGGAGTGTGTGTGTGGAGTGTGTGTGTGGAGTGTGTGTGTGGAGTGTGTGTGTGGAGTGTGTGTGTGGAGAGTGTGTGTGGAGTGTGTGTGTGGAGTGTGTGTGTGGAGTGTGTGTGTGGAGAGTGTGTGTGGAGTGTGTGTGTTGACGCAGTAGATTGGCCTGAATTATTCAATTTGTCCGTTTTGGAACGTTGTTTGGATGGCTAATTCATGGAGGACATTTTCCACAGAGTGAAGAGAGACAGAACCACTACTTCAGAACCTGGAGTGGAGACAGAACCACTAAAGACAGAACCACTAAAGACAGAACCACTAGAGACAGAACCACTAAAGACAGAACCACTAAAGACAGAACCACTAAAGACAGAACCACTAAAGACAGAACCACTAAAGACAGAACCACTAGAGACAGAACCACTAAAGACAGAACCACTGAAGACAGAACCACTAAAGACAGAACCACTAAAGACAGAACCACTAAAGACAGAACCACTAGAGACAGAACCACTAAAGACAGAACCACTAAAGACAGAACCACTAAAGACAGAACCACTAAAGACAGAACCACTAGAGACAGAACCACTAAAGACAGAACCACTGAAGACAGAACCACTAAAGACAGAACCACTAAAGACAGAACCACTAGAGACAGAACCACTAGAGACAGAACCACTAAAGACAGAACCACTGAAGACAGAACCACTAAAGACAGAACCACTAAAGACAGAACCACTGAAGACAGAACCACTAAAGACAGAACCACTAAAGACAGAACCACTAGAGACAGAACCACTAGAGACAGAACCACTAAAGACAGAACCACTAGAGACAGAACCACTAAAGACAGAACCACTAAAGACAGAACCACTACTTCAGAATCTGGAGTGTAGAAAGACAAGGTCCAGAAAATGATGAGGGCAAATTAAACCAGATCATGTAGGTGTGGAGGAGGAGGAGGAGGAGGAGAGGAGGAGGAGGAGAGGAGGAGGAGAGGAGGAGGAGGAGGAGGTGAGATGAGGAGGAGGAGGAGGAGGAGAGGAGGAGGAGGAGAGGAGGAGGAGAGGAGGAGGAGGAGAGGAGGAGATTAGATGAGGAGGAAGTGAGATGAGGAGGAGGAGAGGAGGAGGAGGAGGAAGTGAGATGAGGAGGAGGAGGAGATGAGGAGATGAGGAGGAGGAGAGGAGGAGATTAGATGAGGAGGAAGTGAGAGGAGGAGGAGGAGATGAGGAGGAGGAGGAAGTGAGATGAGGAGGAGGAGGAGAGGAGATTAGATGAGGAGGAGGAGAGGGGGAGGAGAGAGAGAGAGAGAGAGAGAGAGAGAGAGAGAGAGATTCCTTCACCACATCTCTCATTCTTTCCTATGTCTGTATAACATGATGGTAAAATGCCACCAAAACCCCTTTCACCCTTTGGTGAAACTCTCCTTATCCAGCATGGTGTCATCCAGACAGATCTGTTGTTGTCCCACTGCCTGCTGTCCCTCTTCATCTAACATGGAGATCCTTTAATCCACACACAGACGGCAGGACTACCACACTGACGTCTTCAGTTACCCTCCCTCTCTCTCCTCCCTCCCTCTCTCCCTCCAGGTCCAACAGGCTATGAATAGTCTTAATCACACCAGGGTTTCTCTGGTTTTTAGTGTTACGTTCCTCTACGGTGCTGCTTGCCCTGTTGGGCTAGATGGGCTGACGGACACACACACACACACACACACACACACACACACACACACACACACACACACACACACACACACACACACACACACACACACACACACACACACACACACACACACACACACACACACACACACACACACACACACACACACACACACACACACACACACACACACACACACACACACACACACACACACACACACACACACACACACACACACACACACACACACACACACACACACACACACACACACACACACACACACACACACACACACACACACACACACACACACACACACACACACACACCCACACACACACACACACACACACACACACACACACACACACACACCCATTAGTCGTGTTGAGATGTCTGACTGTGTGGAGGTATAACTATCTGTGAACTCTGTACAGCGATCCCTCCCGGCCCAGGCAGGGCACCAGCGCGGCAAGCTCTTAAAGACTCCCATTATTTTAGTAACCCCAATAATGACAGTGATTAGATAAAAATGTTACATTTAAGAACTTTTATTCAGGTTGAATTACTGGGCTCAGGCCCTGACAGAAGCTCCCAGATCCTCCCTGACGGGAACACAGGGTGCCTGAGAGGGTAGACATGTGAGAGTCATCATACCAGGGATTAGAATAGAACTGGTGTGAATACCGGTTTGTTACCCAGCAGACGTTTAGGGGGGTTTAGGGGGAATATCAACACTACAGTAGAGGTTCACAGCTCTCACTTAACATTTACAGTTTAGTCATTTGACGAGAGGCTCTCATCCAGAGAAACATACAGCTAGTGCATTCATCTGGAGACAGCTAGGTGAGACAACACATCATTCACCTGGAGATAACTAGGTGAGACAACACTTCATTCACCTGGAGATAGCTAGGTGAGACGACAACACATCATTCACCTGGAGATAGCTAGGTGAGACGACAACACATCATTCATCTGGAGATAGCTAGGTGAGACGAACACATCATTCACCTAGAGATAGCTAGGTGAGACGACAACACATCATTCACCTGGAGATAGCTAGGTGAGACGAACACATCATTCATCTGGAGATAGCTAGGTGAGACGAACACATCATTCATCTGGAGATAGCTAGGTGAGACAACACATCATTCATCTGGAGATAGCTAGGTGAGACGAACACATCATTCATCTGGAGATAGCTAGGTGAGACGACAACACATCATTCATCTGGAGATAGCTAGGTGAGACGACAACACATCACTCATCTGGAGATAGCTAGGTGAGACGACAACACATCATTCACCTGGAGATAGCTAGGTGAGACGACACATCATTCATCTGGAGATAGCTAGGTGAGACGACAACACATCATTCATCTGGAGATAGCTAGGTGAGACGACAACACATCATTCACCTGGAGATAGCTAGGTGAGATGACAACACATCATTCATCTGGAGATAGCTAGGTGAGACGACAACACATCATTCACCTGGAGATAGCTAGGTGAGACGAACACATCATTCATCTGGAGATAGCTAGGTGAGACGAACACATCATTCATCTGGAGATAGCTAGGTGAGACGACAACACATCATTCATCTGGAGATAGCTAGGTGAGACGACAACACATCACTCATCTGGAGATAGCTAGGTGAGACGACAACACATCATTCACCTGGAGATAGCTAGGTGAGACGAACACATCATTCATCTGGAGATAGCTAGGTGAGACGACAACACATCATTCACCTGGAGATAGCTAGGTGAGACGAACACATCATTCATCTGGAGATAGCTAGGTGAGACGACAACACATCACTCATCTGGAGATAGCTAGGTGAGACGACAACACATCATTCATCTGGAGATAGCTAGGTGAGACGACAACACATCATTCACCTGGAGATAGCTAGGTGAGACAACACATCATTCATCTGGAGATAGCTAGGTGAGACGAACACATCATTCATCTGGAGATAGCTAGGTGAGACGACAACACATCATTCATCTGGAGATAGCTAGGTGAGACGAACACATCATTCACCTGGAGATAGCTAGGTTAGACAACACATCATTCATCTGGAGATAGCTAGGTGAGACGACACATCATTCATCTGGAGATAGCTAGGTGAGACGAACACATCATTCATCTGGAGATAGCTAGGTTAGACAACACATCATTCACCTGGAGATAGCTAGGTGAGACGAACACATCATTCACCTGGAGATAGCTAGGTTAGACAACACATCATTCATCTGGAGATAGCTAGGTGAGACGAACACATCATTCACCTGGAGATAGCTAGGTGAGACGACAACACATCATTCATCTGGAGATAGCTAGGTGAGACGAACACATCATTCACCTGGAGATAGCTAGGTTAGACAACACATCATTCATCTGGAGATAGCTAGGTGAGACGACACATCATTCATCTGGAGATAGCTAGGTGAGACGAACACATCATTCATCTGGAGATAGCTAGGTTAGACAACACATCATTCACCTGGAGATAGCTAGGTGAGACGACAACACATCATTCATCTGGAGATAGCTAGGTGAGACGACAACACATCATTCATCTGGAGATAGCTAGGTGAGACGACAACACATCATTCATCTGGAGATAGCTAGGTGAGACGACAACACATCATTCACCTGGAGATAGCTAGGTGAGACGACAACACATCATTCACCTGGAGATAGCTAGGTGAGACAACAACACATCATTCACCTGGAGATAGCTAGGTGAGACGACAACACATCATTCACCTGGAGATAGCTAGGTGAGACGACAACACATCATTCATCTGGAGATAGCTAGGTGAGACGACAACACATCACAATCATTCGCCTGGAGATAGCTAGGTGAGACGAACACATAATTCATCTGGAGATAGCTAGGTGAGACAACAACACATCATTCATCTGGAGATAGCTAGGTGAGACAACACATCATTCACCTGGAGATAGCTAGGTGAGACGACAACACATCATTCACCTGGAGATAGCTAGGTGAGACGACAACACATCATTCATCTGGAGATAGCTAGGTGAGACGACAACACATCATTCACCTGGAGATAGCTAGGTGAGACGAACACATCATTCATCTGGAGATAGCTAGGTGAGACGAACACATCATTCATCTGGAGATAGCTAGGTGAGACGAACACATCATTCATCTGGAGATAGCTAGGTGAGATGACAACACATCATTCATCTGGAGATAGCTAGGTGAGACGACAACACGTCATTCACCTGGAGATAGCTAGGTGAGACGACAACACATCATTCATCTGGAGATAGCTAGGTGAGACGACAACACATAATTCATCTGGAGATAGCTAGGTGAGACGACAACACATCATTCATCTGGAGATAGCTAGGTGAGACAACACATCATTCATCTGGAGATAGCTAGGTGAGACAAACACATCATTCATCTGGAGATAGCTAGGTGAGACGACAACACATCATTCACCTGGAGATAGCTAGGTGAGACGACAACACATCATTCACCTGGAGATAGCTAGGTGAGACAACACATCATTCATCTGGAGATAGCTAGGTGAGACGACACATCATTCATCTGGAGATAGCTAGGTGAGACGACAACACATCATTCATCTGGAGATAGCTAGGTGAGACAACACATCATTCACCTGGAGATAGCTAGGTGAGACGAACACATCATTCATCTGGAGATAGCTAGGTGAGACGACAACACATCATTCATCTGGAGATAGCTAGGTGAGACAACACATCATTCATCTGGAGATAGCTTGGTGAGACAACACATCATTCATCTGGAGATAGCTAGGTGAGACGACACATCATTCATCTGGAGATAGCTAGGTGAGACGACAACACATCATTCATCTGGAGATAGCTAGGTGAGACGAACACATCATTCACCTGGAGATAGCTAGGTGAGACGACAACACATCATTCATCTGGAGATAGCTAGGTGAGACGACAACACATCATTCACCTGGAGATAGCTAGGTGAGACGAACACATCATTCATCTGGAGATAGCTAGGTGAGACAACACATCATTCATCTGGAGATAGCTTGGTGAGACAACACATCATTCATCTGGAGATAGCTAGGTGAGACGACACATCATTCATCTGGAGATAGCTAGGTGAGACGACAACACATCATTCATCTGGAGATAGCTAGGTGAGACGAACACATCATTCACCTGGAGATAGCTAGGTGAGACGACAACACATCATTCATCTGGAGATAGCTAGGTGAGACGACAACACATCATTCCTCTGGAGATAGCTAGGTGAGACGACAACACATCATTCATCTGGAGATAGCTAGGTGAGACGACAACACATCATTCATCTGGAGATAGCTAGGTGAGACAACACATCATTCATCTGGAGATAGCTAGGTGAGACGACAACACATCATTCATCTGGAGATAGCTAGGTGAGACGACAACACATTCATCTGGAGATAGCTAGGTGAGACAACACATCATTCATCTGGAGATAGCTAGGTGAGACGACAACACATCATTCACCTGGAGATAGCTAGGTGAGACGAACACATCATTCACCTGGAGATAGCTAGGTGAGACGACAACACATCATTCATCTTGAGATAGCTAGGTGAGACGGCAACACATCATTCACCTGGAGATAGCTAGGTGAGACGACAACACATCATTCATCTGGAGATAGCTAGGTGAGACGACAACACATCATTCACCTGGAGATAGCTAGGTGAGACAACACATCATTCACCTGGAGATAGCTAGGTGAGACAACACATCATTCATCTGGAGATAGCTAGGTGAGACGACAACACATCATTCACCTGGAGATAGCTAGGTGAGACAACACATCACTCATCTGGAGATAGCTAGGTGAGACGACAACACATCATTCACCTGGAGATAGCTAGGTGAGACGACAACACATCATTCACCTGGAGATAGCTAGGTGAGACGACAACACATCATTCACCTGGAGATAGCTAGGTGAGACAACACATCACTCATCTGGAGATAGCTAGGTGAAACGACAACACATCATTCATCTGGAGATTGCTAGGTGAGACAACACATCACTCATCTGGAGATAGCTAGGTGAAACGACAACACATCATTCATCTGGAGATAGCTAGGTGAGACGACACATCATTCATCTGGAGATAGCTAGGTGAGACGAACACATCATTCATCTGGAGATAGCTAGGTTAGACAACACATCATTCACCTGGAGATAGCTAGGTGAGACGAACACATCATTCATCTGGAGATAGCTAGGTGAGACGACAACACATCATTCATCTGGAGATAGCTAGGTGAGACGAACACATCATTCACCTGGAGATAGCTAGGTTAGACAACACATCATTCATCTGGAGATAGCTAGGTGAGACGACACATCATTCATCTGGAGATAGCTAGGTGAGACGAACACATCATTCATCTGGAGATAGCTAGGTTAGACAACACATCATTCACCTGGAGATAGCTAGGTTAGACGACAACACATCATTCATCTGGAGATAGCTAGGTGAGACAACACATCATTCATCTGGAGATAGCTAGGTGAGACGACATCACATCATTCATCTGGAGATAGCTAGGTGAGACAACACATCATTCATCTGGAGATAGCTAGGTGAGACGACATCACATCATTCATCTGGAGATAGCTAGGTGAGACGACAACACATCATTCATCTGGAGATAGCTAGGTGAGACGACATCACATCATTCATCTGGAGATAGCTAGGTGAGACGACAACACATCATTCATCTGGAGATAGCTAGGTGAGACAACACATCATTCATCTGGAGATAGCTTGGTGAGACAACACATCATTCATCTGGAGATAGCTAGGTGAGACGACACATCATTCATCTGGAGATAGCTAGGTGAGACGACAACACATCATTCATCTGGAGATAGCTAGGTGAGACGAACACATCATTCACCTGGAGATAGCTAGGTGAGACGACAACACATCATTCATCTGGAGATAGCTAGGTGAGACGACAACACATCATTCCTCTGGAGATAGCTAGGTGAGACGACAACACATCATTCATCTGGAGATAGCTAGGTGAGACGACAACACATCATTCATCTGGAGATAGCTAGGTGAGACAACACATCATTCATCTGGAGATAGCTAGGTGAGACGACAACACATCATTCATCTGGAGATAGCTAGGTGAGACGACAACACATTCATCTGGAGATAGCTAGGTGAGACAACACATCATTCATCTGGAGATAGCTAGGTGAGACGACAACACATCATTCACCTGGAGATAGCTAGGTGAGACGAACACATCATTCACCTGGAGATAGCTAGGTGAGACGACAACACATCATTCATCTTGAGATAGCTAGGTGAGACGGCAACACATCATTCACCTGGAGATAGCTAGGTGAGACGACAACACATCATTCATCTGGAGATAGCTAGGTGAGACGACAACACATCATTCACCTGGAGATAGCTAGGTGAGACAACACATCATTCACCTGGAGATAGCTAGGTGAGACAACACATCATTCATCTGGAGATAGCTAGGTGAGACGACAACACATCATTCACCTGGAGATAGCTAGGTGAGACAACACATCACTCATCTGGAGATAGCTAGGTGAGACGACAACACATCATTCACCTGGAGATAGCTAGGTGAGACGACAACACATCATTCACCTGGAGATAGCTAGGTGAGACGACAACACATCATTCACCTGGAGATAGCTAGGTGAGACAACACATCACTCATCTGGAGATAGCTAGGTGAAACGACAACACATCATTCATCTGGAGATTGCTAGGTGAGACAACACATCACTCATCTGGAGATAGCTAGGTGAAACGACAACACATCATTCATCTGGAGATAGCTAGGTGAGACGACACATCATTCATCTGGAGATAGCTAGGTGAGACGAACACATCATTCATCTGGAGATAGCTAGGTTAGACAACACATCATTCACCTGGAGATAGCTAGGTGAGACGAACACATCATTCACCTGGAGATAGCTAGGTTAGACAACACATCATTCATCTGGAGATAGCTAGGTGAGACGAACACATCATTCACCTGGAGATAGCTAGGTGAGACGACAACACATAATTCATCTGGAGATAGCTAGGTGAGACGAACACATCATTCACCTGGAGATAGCTAGGTGAGACAACACATCATTCATCTGGAGATAGCTAGGTGAGACGACACATCATTCATCTGGAGATAGCTAGGTGAGACGAACACATCATTCATCTGGAGATAGCTAGGTTAGACAACACATCATTCACCTGGAGATAGCTAGGTTAGACGACAACACATCATTCATCTGGAGATAGCTAGGTGAGACAACACATCATTCATCTGGAGATAGCTAGGTGAGACGACATCACATCATTCATCTGGAGATAGCTAGGTGAGACAACACATCATTCATCTGGAGATAGCTAGGTGAGACGACATCACATCATTCATCTGGAGATAGCTAGGTGAGACAACACATCATTCATCTGGAGATAGCTAGGTGAGACGACATCACATCATTCATCTGGAGATAGCTAGGTGAGACGACAACACATCATTCATCTGGAGATAGCTAGGTGAGACGACATCACATCATTCATCTGGAGATAGCTAGGTGAGACGACAACACATCATTCATCTGGAGATAGCTAGGTGAGACGACAACACATCATTCATCTGGAGATAGCTAGGTGAGACGACAACACATCATTCACCTGGAGATAGCTAGGTGAGACGACAACACATCATTCATCTGGAGATAGCTAGGTGAGACGACAACACATCATTCATCTGGAGATAGCTAGGTGAGACAACAACACATCATTCATCTGGAGATAGCTAGGTGAGACAACACATCATTCACCTGGAGATAGCTAGGTGAGACGACAACACATCATTCATCTGGAGATAGCTAGGTGAGACAACACATCATTCATCTGGAGATAGCTAGGTGAGACGACAACACATCATTCACCTGGAGATAGCTAGGTGAGACGACAACACATCATTCATCTGGAGATAGCTAGGTGAGACGGCAACACATCATTCACCTGGAGATAGCTAGGTGAGACGACAACACATCATTCATCTGGAGATAGCTAGGTGAGACGACAACACATCATTCACCTGGAGATAGCTAGGTGAGACAACACATCATTCACCTGGAGATAGCTAGGTGAGACAACACATCATTCATCTGGAGATAGCTAGGTGAGACGACAACACATCATTCACCTGGAGATAGCTAGGTGAGACAACACATCACTCATCTGGAGATAGCTAGGTGAGACGACAACACATCATTCATCTGGAGATAGCTAGGTGAGACAACACATCATTCACCTGGAGATAGCTAGGTGAGACAACACATCATTCATCTGGAGATAGCTAGGTGAGACGACAACACATCATTCATCTGGAGATTGCTAGGTGAGACAACACATCACTCATCTGGAGATAGCTAGGTGAAACGACAACACATCATTCATCTGGAGATAGCTAGGTGAGACGACACATCATTCATCTGGAGATAGCTAGGTGAGACGAACACATCATTCATCTGGAGATAGCTAGGTTAGACAACACATCATTCACCTGGAGATAGCTAGGTGAGACGAACACATCATTCACCTGGAGATAGCTAGGTTAGACAACACATCATTCATCTGGAGATAGCTAGGTGAGACGAACACATCATTCACCTGGAGATAGCTAGGTGAGACGAACACATCATTCATCTGGAGATAGCTAGGTGAGACGACAACACATCATTCATCTGGAGATAGCTAGGTGAGACGAACACATCATTCACCTGGAGATAGCTAGGTTAGACAACACATCATTCATCTGGAGATAGCTAGGTTAGACAACACATCATTCATCTGGAGATAGCTAGGTGAGACGAACACATCATTCACCTGGAGATAGCTAGGTGAGACGACAACACATCATTCATCTGGAGATAGCTAGGTGAGACGAACACATCATTCACCTGGAGATAGCTAGGTTAGACAACACATCATTCATCTGGAGATAGCTAGGTGAGACGACACATCATTCATCTGGAGATAGCTAGGTGAGACGAACACATCATTCATCTGGAGATAGCTAGGTTAGACAACACATCATTCACCTGGAGATAGCTAGGTGAGACGACAACACATCATTCATCTGGAGATAGCTAGGTGAGACGACAACACATCATTCATCTGGAGATAGCTAGGTGAGACGACAACACATCATTCATCTGGAGATAGCTAGGTGAGACGACAACACATCATTCACCTGGAGATAGCTAGGTGAGACGACAACACATCATTCACCTGGAGATAGCTAGGTGAGACAACAACACATCATTCACCTGGAGATAGCTAGGTGAGACGACAACACATCATTCACCTCGAGATAGCTAGGTGAGACGACAACACATCATTCATCTGGAGATAGCTAGGTGAGACGACAACACATCACAATCATTCGCCTGGAGATAGCTAGGTGAGACGAACACATAATTCATCTGGAGATAGCTAGGTGAGACAACAACACATCATTCATCTGGAGATAGCTAGGTGAGACAACACATCATTCACCTGGAGATAGCTAGGTGAGACGACAACACATCATTCACCTGGAGATAGCTAGGTGAGACGACAACACATCATTCATCTGGAGATAGCTAGGTGAGACGACAACACATCATTCACCTGGAGATAGCTAGGTGAGACGAACACATCATTCATCTGGAGATAGCTAGGTGAGACGAACACATCATTCATCTGGAGATAGCTAGGTGAGACGAACACATCATTCATCTGGAGATAGCTAGGTGAGATGACAACACATCATTCATCTGGAGATAGCTAGGTGAGACGACAACACGTCATTCACCTGGAGATAGCTAGGTGAGACGACAACACATCATTCATCTGGAGATAGCTAGGTGAGACGACAACACATAATTCATCTGGAGATAGCTAGGTGAGACGACAACACATCATTCATCTGGAGATAGCTAGGTGAGACAACACATCATTCATCTGGAGATAGCTAGGTGAGACAAACACATCATTCATCTGGAGATAGCTAGGTGAGACGACAACACATCATTCACCTGGAGATAGCTAGGTGAGACGACAACACATCATTCACCTGGAGATAGCTAGGTGAGACAACACATCATTCATCTGGAGATAGCTAGGTGAGACGACACATCATTCATCTGGAGATAGCTAGGTGAGACGACAACACATCATTCATCTGGAGATAGCTAGGTGAGACAACACATCATTCACCTGGAGATAGCTAGGTGAGACGAACACATCATTAATCTGGAGATAGCTAGGTTAGACAACACATCATTCACCTGGAGATAGCTAGGTGAGACGAACACATCATTCACCTGGAGATAGCTAGGTTAGACAACTCATCATTCATCTGGAGATAGCTAGGTGAGACGAACACATCATTCACCTGGAGATAGCTAGGTGAGACGAACACATCATTCATCTGGAGATAGCTAGGTGAGACGACAACACATCATTCATCTGGAGATAGCTAGGTGAGACGAACACATCATTCACCTGGAGATAGCTAGGTTAGACAACACATCATTCATCTGGAGATAGCTAGGTTAGACAACACATCATTCATCTGGAGATAGCTAGGTGAGACGAACACATCATTCACCTGGAGATAGCTAGGTGAGACGACAACACATCATTCATCTGGAGATAGCTAGGTGAGACGAACACATCATTCACCTGGAGATAGCTAGGTTAGACAACACATCATTCATCTGGAGATAGCTAGGTGAGACGACACATCATTCATCTGGAGATAGCTAGGTGAGACGAACACATCATTCATCTGGAGATAGCTAGGTTAGACAACACATCATTCACCTGGAGATAGCTAGGTGAGACGACAACACATCATTCATCTGGAGATAGCTAGGTGAGACGACAACACATCATTCATCTGGAGATAGCTAGGTGAGACGACAACACATCATTCATCTGGAGATAGCTAGGTGAGACGACAACACATCATTCACCTGGAGATAGCTAGGTGAGACGACAACACATCATTCACCTGGAGATAGCTAGGTGAGACAACAACACATCATTCACCTGGAGATAGCTAGGTGAGACGACAACACATCATTCACCTGGAGATAGCTAGGTGAGACGACAACACATCATTCATCTGGAGATAGCTAGGTGAGACGACAACACATCACAATCATTCGCCTGGAGATAGCTAGGTGAGACGAACACATAATTCATCTGGAGATAGCTAGGTGAGACAACAACACATCATTCATCTGGAGATAGCTAGGTGAGACAACACATCATTCACCTGGAGATAGCTAGGTGAGACGACAACACATCATTCACCTGGAGATAGCTAGGTGAGACGACAACACATCATTCATCTGGAGATAGCTAGGTGAGACGACAACACATCATTCACCTGGAGATAGCTAGGTGAGACGAACACATCATTCATCTGGAGATAGCTAGGTGAGACGAACACATCATTCATCTGGAGATAGCTAGGTGAGACGAACACATCATTCATCTGGAGATAGCTAGGTGAGATGACAACACATCATTCATCTGGAGATAGCTAGGTGAGACGACAACACGTCATTCACCTGGAGATAGCTAGGTGAGACGACAACACATCATTCATCTGGAGATAGCTAGGTGAGACGACAACACATAATTCATCTGGAGATAGCTAGGTGAGACGACAACACATCATTCATCTGGAGATAGCTAGGTGAGACAACACATCATTCATCTGGAGATAGCTAGGTGAGACAAACACATCATTCATCTGGAGATAGCTAGGTGAGACGACAACACATCATTCACCTGGAGATAGCTAGGTGAGACGACAACACATCATTCACCTGGAGATAGCTAGGTGAGACAACACATCATTCATCTGGAGATAGCTAGGTGAGACGACACATCATTCATCTGGAGATAGCTAGGTGAGACGACAACACATCATTCATCTGGAGATAGCTAGGTGAGACAACACATCATTCACCTGGAGATAGCTAGGTGAGACGAACACATCATTCATCTGGAGATAGCTAGGTGAGACGACAACACATCATTCATCTGGAGATAGCTAGGTGAGACAACACATCATTCATCTGGAGATAGCTTGGTGAGACAACACATCATTCATCTGGAGATAGCTAGGTGAGACGACACATCATTCATCTGGAGATAGCTAGGTGAGACGACAACACATCATTCATCTGGAGATAGCTAGGTGAGACGAACACATCATTCACCTGGAGATAGCTAGGTGAGACGACAACACATCATTCATCTGGAGATAGCTAGGTGAGACGACAACACATCATTCACCTGGAGATAGCTAGGTGAGACGAACACATCATTCATCTGGAGATAGCTAGGTGAGACAACACATCATTCATCTGGAGATAGCTTGGTGAGACAACACATCATTCATCTGGAGATAGCTAGGTGAGACGACACATCATTCATCTGGAGATAGCTAGGTGAGACGACAACACATCATTCATCTGGAGATAGCTAGGTGAGACGAACACATCATTCACCTGGAGATAGCTAGGTGAGACGACAACACATCATTCATCTGGAGATAGCTAGGTGAGACGACAACACATCATTCCTCTGGAGATAGCTAGGTGAGACGACAACACATCATTCATCTGGAGATAGCTAGGTGAGACGACAACACATCATTCATCTGGAGATAGCTAGGTGAGACAACACATCATTCATCTGGAGATAGCTAGGTGAGACGACAACACATCATTCATCTGGAGATAGCTAGGTGAGACGACAACACATTCATCTGGAGATAGCTAGGTGAGACAACACATCATTCATCTGGAGATAGCTAGGTGAGACGACAACACATCATTCACCTGGAGATAGCTAGGTGAGACGAACACATCATTCACCTGGAGATAGCTAGGTGAGACGACAACACATCATTCATCTTGAGATAGCTAGGTGAGACGGCAACACATCATTCACCTGGAGATAGCTAGGTGAGACGACAACACATCATTCATCTGGAGATAGCTAGGTGAGACGACAACACATCATTCACCTGGAGATAGCTAGGTGAGACAACACATCATTCACCTGGAGATAGCTAGGTGAGACAACACATCATTCATCTGGAGATAGCTAGGTGAGACGACAACACATCATTCACCTGGAGATAGCTAGGTGAGACAACACATCACTCATCTGGAGATAGCTAGGTGAGACGACAACACATCATTCACCTGGAGATAGCTAGGTGAGACGACAACACATCATTCACCTGGAGATAGCTAGGTGAGACGACAACACATCATTCACCTGGAGATAGCTAGGTGAGACAACACATCACTCATCTGGAGATAGCTAGGTGAAACGACAACACATCATTCATCTGGAGATTGCTAGGTGAGACAACACATCACTCATCTGGAGATAGCTAGGTGAAACGACAACACATCATTCATCTGGAGATAGCTAGGTGAGACGACACATCATTCATCTGGAGATAGCTAGGTGAGACGAACACATCATTCATCTGGAGATAGCTAGGTTAGACAACACATCATTCACCTGGAGATAGCTAGGTGAGACGAACACATCATTCACCTGGAGATAGCTAGGTTAGACAACACATCATTCATCTGGAGATAGCTAGGTGAGACGAACACATCATTCACCTGGAGATAGCTAGGTGAGACGACAACACATCATTCATCTGGAGATAGCTAGGTGAGACGAACACATCATTCACCTGGAGATAGCTAGGTTAGACAACACATCATTCATCTGGAGATAGCTAGGTGAGACGACACATCATTCATCTGGAGATAGCTAGGTGAGACGAACACATCATTCATCTGGAGATAGCTAGGTTAGACAACACATCATTCACCTGGAGATAGCTAGGTTAGATGACAACACATCATTCATCTGGAGATAGCTAGGTGAGACAACACATCATTCATCTGGAGATAGCTAGGTGAGACGACATCACATCATTCATCTGGAGATAGCTAGGTGAGACAACACATCATTCATCTGGAGATAGCTAGGTGAGACGACATCACATCATTCATCTGGAGATAGCGAGGTGAGACAACACATCATTCATCTGGAGATAGCTAGGTGAGACGACATCACATCATTCATCTGGAGATAGCTAGGTGAGACGACAACACATCATTCATCTGGAGATAGCTAGGTGAGACGACATCACATCATTCATCTGGAGATAGCTAGGTGAGACGACAACACATCATTCATCTGGAGATAGCTAGGTGAGACGACAACACATCATTCATCTGGAGATAGCTAGGTGAGACGACAACACATCATTCACCTGGAGATAGCTAGGTGAGACGACAACACATCATTCATCTGGAGATAGCTAGGTGAGACGACAACACATCATTCATCTGGAGATAGCTAGGTGAGACAACAACACATCATTCATCTGGAGATAGCTAGGTGAGACAACACATCATTCACCTGGAGATAGCTAGGTGAGACGACAACACATCATTCATCTGGAGATAGCTAGGTGAGACAACACATCATTCATCTGGAGATAGCTAGGTGAGACGACAACACATCATTCACCTGGAGATAGCTAGGTGAGACGACAACACATCATTCATCTGGAGATAGCTAGGTGAGACGGCAACACATCATTCACCTGGAGATAGCTAGGTGAGACGACAACACATCATTCATCTGGAGATAGCTAGGTGAGACGACAACACATCATTCACCTGGAGATAGCTAGGTGAGACAACACATCATTCACCTGGAGATAGCTAGGTGAGACAACACATCATTCATCTGGAGATAGCTAGGTGAGACGACAACACATCATTCACCTGGAGATAGCTAGGTGAGACAACACATCACTCATCTGGAGATAGCTAGGTGAGACGACAACACATCATTCATCTGGAGATAGCTAGGTGAGACAACACATCATTCACCTGGAGATAGCTAGGTGAGACAACACATCATTCATCTGGAGATAGCTAGGTGAGACGACAACACATCATTCATCTGGAGATAGCTAGGTGAGACAACACATCATTCACCTGGAGATAGCTAGGTGAGACGAACACATCATTCATCTGGAGATAGCTAGGTGAAACGACAACACATCATTCATCTGGAGATAGCTAGGTGAGACGACACATCATTCATCTGGAGATAGCTAGGTGAGACGAACACATCATTCATCTGGAGATAGCTAGGTTAGACAACACATCATTCACCTGGAGATAGCTAGGTGAGACGAACACATCATTCACCTGGAGATAGCTAGGTTAGACAACACATCATTCATCTGGAGATAGCTAGGTGAGACGAACACATCATTCACCTGGAGATAGCTAGGTGAGACGAACACATCATTCATCTGGAGTTAGCTAGGTGAGACGACAACACATCATTCATCTGGAGATAGCTAGGTGAGACGAACACATCATTCACCTGGAGATAGCTAGGTTAGACAACACATCATTCATCTGGAGATAGCTAGGTGAGACGACACATCATTCATCTGGAGATAGCTAGGTGAGACGAACACATCATTCATCTGGAGATAGCTAGGTTAGACAACACATCATTCACCTGGAGATAGCTAGGTTAGACGACAACACATCATTCATCTGGAGATAGCTAGGTGAGACAACACATCATTCATCTGGAGATAGCTAGGTGAGACGACAACACATCATTCATCTGGAGATAGCTAGGTGAGACGACAACACATCATTCATCTGGAGATAGCTAGGTGAGACGACAACACATCATTCACCTGGAGATAGCTAGGTGAGACGACAACACATCATTCACCTGGAGATAGCTAGGTGAGACGACAACACATCATTCATCTGGAGATAGCTAGGTGAGACGACAACACATCATTCATCTGGAGATAGCTAGGTGAGACAACAACACATCATTCACCTGGAGATAGCTAGGTGAGACAACAACACATCATTCACCTGGAGATAACTAGGTGAGACGACAACACATCATTCATCTGGAGATAGCTAGGTGAGACGACAACACATCACAATCATTCGCCTGGAGATAGCTAGGTGAGACGAACACATAATTCATCTGGAGATAGCTAGGTGAGACGACAACACATCATTCATCTGGCGATAGCTAGGTGAGACGACACCACATCATTCACCTGGAGATAGCTAGGTGAGACGACAACACATCATTCATCTGGAGATAGCTAGGTGAGACGACAACACATCATTCACCTGGAGATAGCTAGGTGAGACGAACACATCATTCATCTGGAGATAGCTAGGTGAGACGAACACATCATTCATCTGGAGATAGCTAGGTGAGACGAACACATCATTCATCTGGAGATAGCTAGGTGAGATGACAACACATCATTCATCTGGAGATAGCTAGGTGAGACGACAACACGTCATTCACCTGGAGATAGCTAGGTGAGACGACAACACATCATTCACCTGGAGATAGCTAGGTGAGACGACAACACATCATTCATCTGGAGATAGCTAGGTGAGACGACAACACATCATTCATCTGGAGATAGCTAGGTGAGACGACAACACATCATTCACCTGGAGATAGCTAGGTGAGACGACAACACATCATTCACCTGGAGATAGCTAGGTGAGACGACAACACATCATTCATCTGGAGATAGCTAGGTGAGACGACAACACATCATTCATCTGGAGATAGCTAGGTGAGACAACAACACATCATTCACCTGGAGATAGCTAGGTGAGACAACAACACATCATTCACCTGGAGATAACTAGGTGAGACGACAACACATCATTCATCTGGAGATAGCTAGGTGAGACGACAACACATCACAATCATTCGCCTGGAGATAGCTAGGTGAGACGAACACATAATTCATCTGGAGATAGCTAGGTGAGACGACAACACATCATTCATCTGGCGATAGCTAGGTGAGACGACACCACATCATTCACCTGGAGATAGCTAGGTGAGACGACAACACATCATTCATCTGGAGATAGCTAGGTGAGACGACAACACATCATTCACCTGGAGATAGCTAGGTGAGACGAACACATCATTCATCTGGAGATAGCTAGGTGAGACGAACACATCATTCATCTGGAGATAGCTAGGTGAGACGAACACATCATTCATCTGGAGATAGCTAGGTGAGATGACAACACATCATTCATCTGGAGATAGCTAGGTGAGACGACAACACGTCATTCACCTGGAGATAGCTAGGTGAGACGACAACACATCATTCACCTGGAGATAGCTAGGTGAGACGACAACACATCATTCATCTGGAGATAGCTAGGTGAGACGACAACACATCATTCATCTGGAGATAGCTAGGTGAGACAACACATCATTCATCTGGAGATAGCTAGGTGAGACAAACACATCATTCATCTGGAGATAGCTAGGTGAGACGACACATCATTCATCTGGAGATAGCTAGGTGAGACGACAACACATCATTCATCTGGAGATAGCTAGGTGAGACGACAACACATCATTCATCTGGAGATAGCTAGGTGAGACAACACATCATTCATCTGGAGATAGCTTGGTGAGACAACACATCATTCATCTGGAGATAGCTAGGTGAGACGACAACACATCATTCATCTGGAGATAGCTAGGTGAGACGAACACATCATTCACCTGGAGATAGCAAGGTGAGACGACAACACATCATTCATCTGGAGATAGCTAGGTGAGACGACAACACATCATTCATCTGGAGATAGCTAGGTGAGACGACAACACATCATTCATCTGGAGATAGCTAGGTGAGACGACAACACATCATTCATCTGGAGATAGCTAGGTGAGACAACACATCATTCATCTGGAGATAGCTAGGTGAGACGACAACACATCATTCACCTGGAGATAGCTAGGTGAGACGACAACACATCATTCATATGGAGATAGCTAGGTGAGACGACAACACATCATTCACCTGGAGATAGCTAGGTGAGACAACACTTCATTCATCTGGAGATAGCTAGGTGAGACGACAACACATCATTCACCTGGAGATAGCTAGGTGAGACAACACATCATTCACCTGGAGATAGCTAGGTGAGACAACACATCACTCATCTGGAGATAGCTAGGTGAGACGACAACACATCATTCACCTGGAGATAGCTAGGTGAGACGACAACACATCATTCACCTGGAGATAGCTAGGTGAGACGAACACATCATTCACCTGGAGATAGCTAGGTGAGACGACAACACATCATTCATCTGGAGATTGCTAGGTGAGACAACACATCACTCATCTGGAGATAGCTTTGTGAAACGACAACACATCATTCATCTGGAGATAGCTAGGTGAGACAACACATCATTCACCTGGAGATAGCTAGGTGAGACGACAACACATCATTCATCTGGAGATAGCTAGGTGAGACGACAACACATCATTCATCTGGAGATAGCTAGGTGAGACGACAACACATCATTCATCTGGAGATAGCTAGGTGAGACGACAACACATCATTCATCTGGAGATAGCTAGGTGAGACGACAACACATCATTCATCTGGAGATAGCTAGGTGAGACAACACATCATTCATCTGGAGATAGCTAGGTGAGACGACAACACATCATTCACCTGGAGATAGCTAGGTGAGACGACAACACATCATTCATCTGGAGATAGCTAGGTGAGAAGACAACACATCATTCACCTGGAGATAGCTAGGTGAGACAACACATCATTCATCTGGAGATAGCTAGGTGAGACGACAACACATCATTCACCTGGAGATAGCTAGGTGAGACAACACATCATTCACCTGGAGATAGCTAGGTGAGACGACACATCATTCATCTGGAGATAGCTAGGTGAGACGAACACATCATTCATCTGGAGATAGCTAGGTTAGACAACACATCATTCACCTGGAGATAGCTAGGTGAGACGAACACATCATTCACCTGGAGATAGCTAGGTTAGACAACACATCATTCATCTGGAGATAGCTAGGTGAGACGACAACACATCATTCACCTGGAGATAGCTAGGTGAGACGACAACACATCATTCATCTGGAGATAGCTAGGTGAGACGAACACATCATTCACCTGGAGATAGCTAGGTTAGACAACACATCATTCATCTGGAGATAGCTAGGTGAGACGACACATCATTCATCTGGAGATAGCTAGGTGAGACGAACACATCATTCATCTGGAGATAGCTAGGTTAGACAACACATCATTCACCTGGAGATAGCTAGGTGAGACGACAACACATCATTCATCTGGAGATAGCTAGGTGAGACAACACATCATTCATCTGGAGATAGCTAGGTGAGACGACAACACATCATTCATCTGGAGATAGCTAGGTGAGACAACACATCATTCACCTGGAGATAGCTAGGTGAGACGACAACACATCATTCACCTGGAGATAGCTAGGTGAGACGACAACACATCATTCATCTGGAGATAGCTAGGTGAGACGACAACACATCATTCATCTGGAGATAGCTAGGTGAGACAACACATCATTCATCTGGAGATAGCTAGGTGAGACAAACACATCATTCATCTGGAGATAGCTAGGTGAGACGACACATCATTCATCTGGAGATAGCTAGGTGAGACGACAACACATCATTCATCTGGAGATAGCTAGGTGAGACGACAACACATCATTCATCTGGAGATAGCTAGGTGAGACAACACATCATTCATCTGGAGATAGCTTGGTGAGACAACACATCATTCATCTGGAGATAGCTAGGTGAGACGACAACACATCATTCATCTGGAGATAGCTAGGTGAGACGAACACATCATTCACCTGGAGATAGCAAGGTGAGACGACAACACATCATTCATCTGGAGATAGCTAGGTGAGACGACAACACATCATTCATCTGGAGATAGCTAGGTGAGACGACAACACATCATTCATCTGGAGATAGCTAGGTGAGACGACAACACATCATTCATCTGGAGATAGCTAGTTGAGACAACACATCATTCATCTGGAGATAGCTAGGTGAGACGACAACACATCATTCACCTGGAGATAGCTAGGTGAGACGACAACACATCATTCATATGGAGATAGCTAGGTGAGACGACAACACATCATTCACCTGGAGATAGCTAGGTGAGACAACACATCATTCATCTGGAGATAGCTAGGTGAGACGACAACACATCATTCACCTGGAGATAGCTAGGTGAGACAACACATCATTCACCTGGAGATAGCTAGGTGAGACAACACATCACTCATCTGGAGATAGCTAGGTGAGACGACAACACATCATTCACCTGGAGATAGCTAGGTGAGACGACAACACATCATTCACCTGGAGATAGCTAGGTGAGACGAACACATCATTCACCTGGAGATAGCTAGGTGAGACGACAACACATCATTCATCTGGAGATTGCTAGGTGAGACAACACATCACTCATCTGGAGATAGCTTTGTGAAACGACAACACATCATTCATCTGGAGATAGCTAGGTGAGACAACACATCATTCACCTGGAGATAGCTAGGTGAGATGACAACACATCATTCATCTGGAGATAGCTAGGTGAGACGACAACACATCATTCATCTGGAGATAGCTAGGTGAGACGACAACACATCATTCATCTGGAGATAGCTAGGTGAGACGACAACACATCATTCATCTGGAGATAGCTAGGTGAGACGACACCACATCATTCATCTGGAGATAGCTAGGTGAGACAACACATCATTCATCTGGAGATAGCTAGGTGAGACGACAACACATCATTCACCTGGAGATAGCTAGGTGAGACGACAACACATCATTCATCTGGAGATAGCTAGGTGAGAAGACAACACATCATTCACCTGGAGATAGCTAGGTGAGACAACACATCATTCATCTGGAGATAGCTAGGTGAGACGACAACACATCATTCACCTGGAGATAGCTAGGTGAGACAACACATCATTCACCTGGAGATAGCTAGGTGAGACGACACATCATTCATCTGGAGATAGCTAGGTGAGACGAACACATCATTCATCTGGAGATAGCTAGGTTAGACAACACATCATTCACCTGGAGATAGCTAGGTGAGACGAACACATCATTCACCTGGAGATAGCTAGGTTAGACAACACATCATTCATCTGGAGATAGCTAGGTGAGACGACAACACATCATTCACCTGGAGATAGCTAGGTGAGACGACAACACATCATTCATCTGGAGATAGCTAGGTGAGACGAACACATCATTCACCTGGAGATAGCTAGGTTAGACAACACATCATTCATCTGGAGATAGCTAGGTGAGACGACACATCATTCATCTGGAGATAGCTAGGTGAGACGAACACATCATTCATCTGGAGATAGCTAGGTTAGACAACACATCATTCACCTGGAGATAGCTAGGTGAGACGACAACACATCATTCATCTGGAGATAGCTAGGTGAGACAACACATCATTCATCTGGAGATAGCTAGGTGAGACGACAACACATCATTCATCTGGAGATAGCTAGGTGAGACAACACATCATTCACCTGGAGATAGCTAGGTGAGACGACAACACATCATTCACCTGGAGATAGCTAGGTGAGACGACAACACATCATTCATCTGGAGATAGCTAGGTGAGACGACAACACATCATTCATCTGGAGATAGCTAGGTGAGACAACAACACATCATTCACCTGGAGATAGCTAGGTGAGACAACAACACATCATTCACCTGGAGATAACTAGGTGAGACGACAACACATCATTCATCTGGAGATAGCTAGGTGAGATGACAACACATCACAATCATTCGCCTGGAGATAGCTAGGTGAGACGAACACATAATTCATCTGGAGATAGCTAGGTGAGACGACAACACATCATTCATCTGGAGATAGCTAGGTGAGACGACAACACATCATTCACCTGGAGATAGCTAGGTGAGACGACAACACATCATTCATCTGGAGATAGCTAGGTGAGACGACAACACATCATTCACCTGGAGATAGCTAGGTGAGACGAACACATCATTCATCTGGAGATAGCTAGGTGAGACGAACACATCATTCATCTGGAGATAGCTAGGTGAGACGAACACATCATTCATCTGGAGATAGCTAGGTGAGATGGCAACACATCATTCATCTGGAGATAGCTAGGTGAGACGACAACACATCATTCATCTGGAGATAGCTAGGTGAGACGACAACACATCATTCATCTGGAGATAGCTAGGTGAGACGACAACACATCATTCATCTGGAGATAGCTAGGTGAGACAACACATCATTCATCTGGAGATAGCTAGGTGAGACAAACACATCATTCATCTGGAGATAGCTAGGTGAGACGACACATCATTCATCTGGAGATAGCTAGGTGAGACGACAACACATCATTCATCTGGAGATAGCTAGGTGAGACGACAACACATCATTCATCTGGAGATAGCTAGGTGAGACAACACATCATTCATCTGGAGATAGCTTGGTGAGACAACACATCATTCATCTGGAGATAGCTAGGTGAGACGACAACACATCATTCATCTGGAGATAGCTAGGTGAGACGAACACATCGTTCACCTGGAGATAGCTAGGTGAGACGACAACACATCATTCATCTGGAGATAGCTAGGTGAGACGAACACATCGTTCACCTGGAGATAGCTAGGTGAGACGACAACACATCGTTCATCTGGAGATAGCTAGGTGAGACGACAACACATCATTCATCTGGAGATAGCTAGGTGAGACGACAACACATCATTCATCTGGAGATAGCTAGGTGAGACGACAACACATCATTCATCTGGAGATAGCTAGGTGAGACGACAACACATCATTCATCTGGAGATAGCTAGGTGAGACAACACATCATTCATCTGGAGATAGCTAGGTGAGACGACAACACATCATTCACCTGGAGATAGCTAGGTGAGACGACAACTCATCATTCATCTGGAGATAGCTAGGTGAGACGACAACACATCATTCACCTGGAGATAGCTAGGTGAGACAACACATCATTCATCTGGAGATAGCTAGGTGAGACGACAACACATCATTCACCTGGAGATAGCTAGGTGAGACAACACATCATTCACCTGGAGATAGCTAGGTGAGACAACACATCATTCATCTGGAGATAGCTAGGTGAGACGACAACACATCATTCACCTGGAGATAGCTAGGTGAGACAACACATCACTCATCTGGAGATAGCTAGGTGAGACGACAACACATCATTCACCTGGAGATAGCTAGGTGAGACGACAACACATCATTCACCTGGAGATAGCTAGGTGAGACGAACACATAATTCATCTGGAGATAGCTAGGTGAGACGACAACACATCATTCATCTGGAGATAGCTAGGTGAGACAACACATCATTCATCTGGAGATAGCTAGGTGAGACAAACACATCATTCATCTGGAGATAGCTAGGTGAGACGACACATCATTCATCTGGAGATAGCTAGGTGAGACGACAACACATCATTCATCTGGAGATAGCTAGGTGAGACGACATAACATCATTCATCTGGAGATAGCTAGGTGAGACAACACATCATTCATCTGGAGATAGCTTGGTGAGACAACACATCATTCATCTGGAGATAGCTAGGTGAGACGACAACACATCATTCATCTGGAGATAGCTAGGTGAGACGAACACATCGTTCACCTGGAGATAGCTAGGTGAGACGACAACACATCATTCATCTGGAGATAGCTAGGTGAGACGAACACATCGTTCACCTGGAGATAGCTAGGTGAGACGACAACACATCATTCATCTGGAGATAGCTAGGTGAGACGACAACACATCATTCATCTGGAGATAGCTAGGTGAGACGACAACACATCATTCATCTGGAGATAGCTAGGTGAGACGACAACACATCATTCATCTGGAGATAGCTAGGTGAGACGACAACACATCATTCATCTGGAGATAGCTAGGTGAGACAACACATCATTCATCTGGAGATAGCTAGGTGAGACGACAACACATCATTCACCTGGAGATAGCTAGGTGAGACGACAACTCATCATTCATCTGGAGATAGCTAGGTGAGACGACAACACATCATTCACCTGGCGATAGCTAGGTGAGACAACACATCATTCATCTGGAGATAGCTAGGTGAGACGACAACACATCATTCACCTGGAGATAGCTAGGTGAGACAACACATCATTCACCTGGAGATAGCTAGGTGAGACAACACATCATTCATCTGGAGATAGCTAGGTGAGACGACAACACATCATTCACCTGGAGATAGCTAGGTGAGACAACACATCACTCATCTGGAGATAGCTAGGTGAGACGACAACACATCATTCACCTGGAGATAGCTAGGTGAGACGACAACACATCATTCACCTGGAGATAGCTAGGTGAGACGAACACATAATTCATCTGGAGATAGCTAGGTGAGACGACAACACATCATTCATCTGGAGATAGCTAGGTGAGACGACAACACATCATTCACCTGGAGATAGCTAGGTGAGACGACAACACATCATTCATCTGGAGATAGCTAGGTGAGACGACAACACATCATTCACCTGGAGATAGCTAGGTGAGACGAACACATCATTCATCTGGAGATAGCTAGGTGAGACGAACACATCATTCATCTGGAGATAGCTAGGTGAGACGAACACATCATTCATCTGGAGATAGCTAGGTGAGATGACAACACATCATTCATCTGGAGATAGCTAGGTGAGACGACAACACGTCATTCACCTGGAGATAGCTAGGTGAGACGACAACACATCATTCATCTGGAGATAGCTAGGTGAGACGACAACACATCATTCATCTGGAGATAGCTAGGTGAGACGACAACACATCATTCATCTGGAGATAGCTAGGTGAGACGACAACACATCATTCATCTGGAGATAGCTAGGTGAGACGACAACACATTATTCACCTGGAGATAGCTAGGTGAGACAACACATCATTCATCTGGAGATAGCTAGGTGAGACGACAACACATCATTCACCTGGAGATAGCTAGGTGAGACAACACATCATTCACCTGGAGATAGCTAGGTGAGACAACACATCATTCATCTGGAGATAGCTAGGTGAGACGACAACACATCATTCACCTGGAGATAGCTAGGTGAGACAACACATCACTCATCTGGAGATAGCTAGGTGAGACGACATCACATCATTCACCTGGAGATAGCTAGGTGAGACGACAACACATCATTCATCTGGAGATAGCTAGGTGAGACGACAACACATCATTCACCTGGAGATAGCTAGGTGAGACGAACACATCATTCATCTGGAGATAGCTAGGTGAGACGAACACATCATTCATCTGGAGATAGCTAGGTGAGACGAACACATCATTCATCTGGAGATAGCTAGGTGAGATGACAACACATCATTCATCTGGAGATAGCTAGGTGAGACGACAACACGTCATTCACCTGGAGATAGCTAGGTGAGACGACAACACATCACTCATCTGGAGATAGCTAGGTGAGACGACAACACATCATTCATCTGGAGATAGCTAGGTGAGACGACAACACATCATTCATCTGGAGATAGCTAGGTGAGACGACAACACATCATTCATCTGGAGATAGCTAGGTGAGACAACACATCATTCATCTGGAGATAGCTAGGTGAGACAAACACATCATTCATCTGGAGATAGCTAGGTGAGACGACACATCATTCATCTGGAGATAGCTAGGTGAGACGACAACACATAATTCATCTGGAGATAGCTAGGTGAGACGACAACACATCATTCCTCTGGAGATAGCTAGGTGAGACAACACATCATTCATCTGGAGATAGCTTGGTGAGACAACACATCATTCATCTGGAGATAGCTAGGTGAGACGACAACACATCATTCATCTGGAGATAGCTAGGTGAGACGAACACATCATTCACCTGGAGATAGCTAGGTGAGACGACAACACATCATTCATCTGGAGATAGCTAGGTGAGACGACAACACATCATTCATCTGGAGATAGCTAGGTGAGACGACAACACATCATTCATCTGGAGATAGCTAGGTGAGACGACAACACATCATTCATCTGGAGATAGCTAGGTGAGACGACAACACATCATTCATCTGGAGATAGCTAGGTGAGACAACACATCATTCATCTGGAGATAGCTAGGTGAGACGACAACACATCATTCACCTGGAGATAGCTAGGTGAGACAACACATCATTCATCTGGAGATAGCTAGGTGAGACGACAACACATCATTCACCTGGAGATAGCTAGGTGAGACAACACATCATTCACCTGGAGATAGCTAGGTGAGACAACACATCATTCATCTGGAGATAGCTAGGTGAGACGACAACACATCATTCACCTGGAGATAGCTAGGTGAGACAACACATCACTCATCTGGAGATAGCTAGGTGAGACGACAACACATCATTCACCTGGAGATAGCTAGGTGAGACGACAACACATCATTCACCTGGAGATAGCTAGGTGAGACGGCAACACATCATTCATCTGGAGATAGCTAGGTGAGACAACACATCATTCATCTGGAGATAGCTAGGTGAGACGACAACACATCATTCATCTGGAGATTCGCTAGGTGAGACAACACATCACTCATCTGGAGATAGCTAGGTGAAACGACAACACATCATTCATCTGGAGATAGCTAGGTGAAACGACAACACATCACTCATCTGGAGATAGCTAGGTGAGACGACAACACATCATTCACCTGGAGATAGCTAGGTGAGACGACAACACATCATTCACCTGGAGATAGCTAGGTGAGACGACATCACATCATTCATCTGGAGATAGCTAGGTGAGACAACACATCATTCACCTGGAGATAGCTAGGTGAGACGACAACACATCATTCACCTGGAGATAGCTAGGTGAGACGACAACACATCATTCATCTGGAGATAGCTAGGTGAGACGACAACACATCATTCATCTGGCGATAGCTAGGTGAGACAACACATCATTCATCTGGAGATAGCTAGGTGAGACAACACATCATTCATCTGGAGATAGCTAGGTGAGACGACAACACATCATTCATCTGGAGATAGCTAGGTGAGACGACAACACATCATTCATCTGGAGATAGCTAGGTGAGACGAACACATCATTCATCTGGAGATAGCTAGGTGAGACGACATCACATCATTCATCTGGAGATAGCTAGGTGAGACGAACACATCATTCACCTGGAGATAGCTAGGTGAGACGACAACACATCATTCACCTGGAGATAGCTAGGTGAGACGACAACACATCATTCATCTGGAGATAGCTAGGTGAGACGACAACACATCATTCACCTGGAGATAGCTACGTGAGATGACACATCATTCATCTGGAGATAGCTAGGTGAGACGACAAAACATCATTCACCTGGAGATAGCTAGGTGAGACGACAACACATCATTCACCTGGAGATAGCTAGGTGAGACGACAACACATCATTCATCTGGAGATAGCTAGGTGAGACAACACATCATTCACCTGGAGATAGCTAGGTGAGACGAACACATCATTCATCTGGAGATAGCTAGGTGAGACGACAACACATCATTCATCTGGAGATAGCTAGGTGAGACGACAACACATCATTCACCTGGAGATAGCTAGGTGAGACGACAACACATCATTCATCTGGAGATAGCTAGGTGAGACGACAACACATCATTCACCTGGAGATAGCTAGGTGAGACGAACACATCATTCATCTGGAGATAGCTAGGTGAGACGAACACATCATTCATCTGGAGATAGCTAGGTGAGACGACAACACATCATTCATCTGGAGATAGCTAGGTGAGACGACAACACATCATTCACCTGGAGATAGCTAGGTGAGACGAATACATCATTCACCAGGAGATAGCTAGGTGAGACGAACACATCATTCATCTGGAGATAGCTAGGTGAGACAACACATCATTCACCTGGAGATAGCTAGGTGAGAGGACACCACATCATTCATCTGGAGATAGCTAGGTGAGACGACAACACATCATTCACCTGGAGATAGCTAGGTGAGACGAATACATCATTCACCAGGAGATAGCTAGGTGAGACGAACACATCATTCATCTGGAGATAGCTAGGTGAGACAACACATCATTCACCTGGAGATAGCTTGGTGAGACAACACTTCATTCATCTGGAGATAGCTAGGTGAGACGACAACACATCATTCATCTGGAGATAGCTAGGTGAGACGACAACACATCATTCATCTGGAGATAGCTAGGTGAGACGAACACATCATTCACCTGGAGATAGCTAGGTGAGACGAACACATCATTCACCTGGAGATAGCTAGGTGAGACGAACACATCATTCACCTGGAGATAGCTAGGTGAGACGAACACATCATTCATCTGGAGATAGCTAGGTGAGACGACAACACATCATTCATCTGGAGATAACTAGGTGAGACGACAACACATCATTCACCTGGAGATAGCTAGGTGAGACGAACACATCATTCATCTGGAGATAGCTAGGTGAGACGACAACACATCATTCATTTGGAGATAGCTAGGTGAGACGACAACACATCATTCACCTGGAGATAGCTAGGTGAGACGAACATATCATTCATCTGGAGATAGCTAGGTGAGACGACAACACATCATTCACCTGGAGATAGCTAGGTGAGACGACAACACATCATTCATCTGGAGATAGCTAGGTGAGACGACAACACATCATTCACCTGGAGATAGCTAGGTGAGACGACAACACATCATTCATCTGGAGATAGCTAGGTGAGACGAACACATCATTCATCTGGAGATAGCTAGGTGAGACGAACACATCATTCATCTGGAGATAGCTAGGTGAGACGACAACACATTTTCACCTGGAGATAGCTAGGTTAGACAACACATCATTCATCTGGAGATAGCTAGGTGAGACGACAACACATCATTCATCTGGAGATAGCTAGGTTAGACAACACATCATTCATCTGGAGATAGCTAGGTGAGACGACAACACATCATTCATCTGGAGATAGCTAGGTGAGACAAACACATCATTCATCTGGAGATAGCTAGGTGAGACGAACACATCATTCATCTGGAGATAGCTAGGTGAGACGACAACACATCATTCACCTGGAGATAGCTAGGTGAGACGACAACACATCATTCACCTGGAGATAGCTAGGTTAGACAACACATCATTCATCTGGAGATAGCTAGGTGAGACGACAACACATCATTCATCTGGAGATAGCTAGGTGAGACGACAACACATCATTCACCTGGAGATAGCTAGGTGAGACGACAACACATCATTCATCTGGAGATAGCTAGGTGAGAAGACAACACATCATTCATCTGGAGATAGCTAGGTGAGACGACACATCATTCACCTGGAGATAGCTAGGTGAGACGACAACACATCACTCATCTGGAGATAGCTAGGTGAGACGACAACACATCATTCACCTGGAGATAGCTAGGTGAGACGACAACACATCATTCATCTGGAGATAGCTAGGTGAGACGAACACATCATTCATCTGGAGATAGCTAGGTGAGACGACAACACATCATTCACCTGGAGATAGCTAGGTGAGACGACAACACATCATTCACCTGGAGATAGCTAGGTTAGACAACACATCATTCATCTGGAGATAGCTAGGTGAGACGACAACACATCATTCACCTGGAGATAGCTAGGTGAGACGACAACACATCATTCACCTGGAGATAACTAGGTGAGACGAACACATTACAATCATTCATCTGGAGATAGCTAGGTGAGACGACAACACATCATTCATCTGGAGATAGCTAGGTGAGACGACAACACATCATTCACCTGGAGATAGCTACGTGAGATGACACATCATTCATCTGGAGATAGCTAGGTGAGACGACAAAACATCATTCACCTGGAGATAGCTAGGTGAGACGACAACACATCATTCACCTGGAGATAGCTAGGTGAGACGACAACACATCATTCATCTGGAGATAGCTAGGTGAGACAACACATCATTCACCTGGAGATAGCTAGGTGAGACGAACACATCATTCATCTGGAGATAGCTAGGTGAGACGACAACACATCATTCATCTGGAGATAGCTAGGTGAGACGACAACACATCATTCACCTGGAGATAGCTAGGTGAGACGTCAACACATCATTCATCTGGAGATAGCTAGGTGAGACGACAACACATCATTCACCTGGAGATAGCTAGGTGAGACGAACACATCATTCATCTGGAGATAGCTAGGTGAGACGAACACATCATTCATCTGGAGATAGCTAGGTGAGACGACAACACATCATTCATCTGGAGATAGCTAGGTGAGACGACAACACATCATTCACCTGGAGATAGCTAGGTGAGACGAATACATCATTCACCAGGAGATAGCTAGGTGAGACGAACACATCATTCATCTGGAGATAGCTAGGTGAGACAACACATCATTCACCTGGAGATAGCTAGGTGAGAGGACACCACATCATTCATCTGGAGATAGCTAGGTGAGACGACAACACATCATTCACCTGGAGATAGCTAGGTGAGACGAATACATCATTCACCAGGAGATAGCTAGGTGAGACGAACACATCATTCATCTGGAGATAGCTAGGTGAGACAACACATCATTCACCTGGAGATAGCTTGGTGAGACAACACTTCATTCATCTGGAGATAGCTAGGTGAGACGACAACACATCATTCATCTGGAGATAGCTAGGTGAGACAACACATCATTCATCTGGAGATAGCTAGGTGAGACGAACACATCATTCACCTGGAGATAGCTAGGTGAGACGAACACATCATTCACCTGGAGATAGCTAGGTGAGACGAACACATCATTCACCTGGAGATAGCTAGGTGAGACGACAACACATCATTCATCTGGAGATAGCTAGGTGAGACGACAACACATCATTCATCTGGAGATAACTAGGTGAGACGACAACACATCATTCACCTGGAGATAGCTAGGTGAGACGAACACATCATTCCTCTGGAGATAGCTAGGTGAGACGACAACACATCATTCATTTGGAGATAGCTAGGTGAGACGACAACACATCATTCACCTGGAGATAGCTAGGTGAGACGAACATATCATTCATCTGGAGATAGCTAGGTGAGACGACAACACATCATTCACCTGGAGATAGCTAGGTGAGACGACAACACATCATTCATCTGGAGATAGCTAGGTGAGACGACAACACATCATTCACCTGGAGATAGCTAGGTGAGACGACAACACATCATTCATCTGGAGATAGCTAGGTGAGACGAACACATCATTCATCTGGAGATAGCTAGGTGAGACGAACACATCATTCATCTGGAGATAGCTAGGTGAGACGACAACACATCATTCACCTGGAGATAGCTAGGTTAGACAACACATCATTCATCTGGAGATAGCTAGGTGAGACGACAACACATCATTCATCTGGAGATAGCTAGGTTAGACAACACATCATTCATCTGGAGATAGCTAGGTGAGACGACAACACATCATTCATCTGGAGATAGCTAGGTGAGACAAACACATCATTCATCTGGAGATAGCTAGGTGAGACGAACACATCATTCATCTGGAGATAGCTAGGTGAGACGACAACACATCATTCACCTGGAGATAGCTAGGTGAGACGACAACACATCATTCACCTGGAGATAGCTAGGTTAGACAACACATCATTCATCTGGAGATAGCTAGGTGAGACGACAACACATCATTCATCTGGAGATAGCTAGGTGAGACGACAACACATCATTCACCTGGAGATAGCTAGGTGAGACGACAACACATCATTCATCTGGAGATAGCTAGGTGAGAAGACAACACATCATTCATCTGGAGATAGCTAGGTGAGACGACACATCATTCACCTGGAGATAGCTAGGTGAGACGACAACACATCACTCATCTGGAGATAGCTAGGTGAGACGACAACACATCATTCACCTGGAGATAGCTAGGTGAGACGACAACACATCATTCATCTGGAGATAGCTAGGTGAGACGAACACATCATTCATCTGGAGATAGCTAGGTGAGACGACAACACATCATTCACCTGGAGATAGCTAGGTGAGACGACAACACATCATTCACCTGGAGATAGCTAGGTTAGACAACACATCATTCATCTGGAGATAGCTAGGTGAGACGACAACACATCATTCACCTGGAGATAGCTAGGTGAGACGACAACACATCATTCACCTGGAGATAACTAGGTGAGACGAACACATTACAATCATTCATCTGGAGATAGCTAAGTGAGACGACAACACATCACAGTTACTGGAGAAGGGAGCACTACTGTCTGCCTAGAGGGAGAGGGAGAGAGAGAGAGACAGAGAGAGACAGACAGAGACAGACAGGAGGGAGAGACAGACAGAGAGAGACAGAGACAGACAGGAGGGAAAGAGAAAGAGAGAGAGAGAACGTAATTGACCAAAATCCGTTCCGGGACATGTGGAACAATTTAAGCACAACAAAGCCACAAGAATTAGCCAGACAAGATGAAGGAATTTGGAAAACTTATTTTGATTATCTATACAAAAACAAACCCACAAAAACACTTACAACAGAAACAATTAGATATTCAGGAAAAACTGAACATCCTTGAATCAGTCATTAAAAACAACTAAAATCCATTAGATTATCCAATAACCCAACAAGAACTAAATGAAAAGCTCAAATCTATAAAACCAAAGAAGGCTTGTGGTCTAGACAACATCAGAAATGAAATGCTGAAAAACAGCACACCTGAGTTGCAAAATGCTTAAATTGTTCAACATGGTACTAACTTCTGGCTGCTTCCCTGATGTCTGGAACCAGGGGCTCATCTCCTCTATACACAAAAGTGGAGACAAATCAGACCCCAATAATTACAGGGGAATTTGGGTAAACAGCAACTTGGGAAAGGTTTTCTGTAACATTTTGAATTCAAGAATTCAAACCTTTCTTCAAGAAAATACTGTAATTAGTAAATGTCAGATTGTCTTTTTCCCCCAACCATCACACTACTCACCATATCTAAACACACACTAATTAATAAACACGTCCACCAACAAAAAAGGCTAAATCTTTGCTTGCTTCATTGACTTGACTTCTATGTGGCACAAAGGGCTCTTCTTCAAAAGTCTCCCAAGTGGGCTTGGTGGTAAGATGTATGTAACGAGTGAGCTGAGAGTCAGGAAGCAAGTTCAGGAAGTGTTTTAATAAATAAACACAAACAATGAACACGAAACACAAACAATGAACACTAAACACAAACAATGAACACGAAACACAAACAACACACCGACATGAGAACAGAGTCAACAACACCTGAGGAAAGAACCGAGGGGAGAGACAGATACAGGGAAGATAATCAAGGAGGTGATGGAGTCCAGGTGAGGGACAGATACAGGGAAGATAATCAAGGAGGTGATGGAGTCCAGGGGAGGGACAGATACAGGGAAGATAATCAAGGAGGTGATGGAGTCCAGGGGAGGGACAGATACAGGGAAGATAATCAAGGAGGTGATGGAGTCCAGGGGAGGGACAGATACAGGGAAGATAATCAAGGAGGTGATGGAGTCCAGGGGAGAGACAGATACAGGGAAGATAATCAAGGAGGTGATGGAGTCCAGGGGAGAGACAGATACAGGGAAGATAATCAAGGAGGTGATGGAGTCCAGGGGAGAGACAGATACAGGGAAGATAATCAAGGAGGTGATGGAGTCCAGGGGAGAGACAGATACAGGGAAGATAATCAAGGAGGTGATGGAGTCCAGGGGAGTGACAGATACAGGGAAGATAATCAAGGAGGTGACGGAGTCCAGGTGAGGGACAGATACAGGGAAGATAATCAAGGAGGTGATGGAGTCCAGGTGAGAGACAGATACAGGGAAGATAATCAAGGAGGTGATGGAGTCCAGGGGAGGGACAGATACAGGGAAGATAATCAAGGAGGTGATGGAGTCCAGGGGAGGGACAGATACAGGGAAGATAATCAAGGAGGTGATGGAGTCCAGGTGAGAGACAGATACAGGGAAGATAATCAAGGAGGTGATGGAGTCCAGGGGAGGGACAGATACAGGGAAGATAATCAAGGAGGTGATGGAGTCCAGGGGAGAGACAGATACAGGGAAGATAATCAAGGAGGTGATGGAGTCCAGGTGAGAGACAGATACAGGGAAGATAATCAAGGAGGTGATGGAGTCCAGGGGAGAGACAGATACAGGGAAGATAATCAAGGAGGTGATGGAGTCCAGGGGGAGAGACAGATACAGGGAAGATAATCAAGGAGGTGATGGAGTCCAGGGGAGGGACAGATACAGGGAAGATAATCAAGGAGGTGATGGAGTCCAGGTGAGGGACAGATACAGGGAAGATAATCAAGGAGTTGATGGAGTCCAGGTGAGAGACAGATACAGGGAAGATAATCAAGGAGGTGATGGAGTCCAGGTGAGGGACAGATACAGGGAAGATAATCAAGGAGGTGATGGAGTCCAGGTGAGGGACAGATACAGGGAAGATAATCAAGGAGTTGATGGAGTCCAGGTGAGAGACAGATACAGGGAAGATAATCAAGGAGGTGATGGAGTCCAGGTGAGGGACAGATACAGGGAAGATAATCAAGGAGGTGATGGAGTCCAGGGGAGGGACAGATACAGGGAAGATAATCAAGGAGGTGATGGAGTCCAGGGGAGAGACAGATACAGGGAAGATAATCAAGGAGGTGATGGAGTCCAGGTGAGAGACAGATACAGGGAAGATAATCAAGGAGGTGATGGAGTCCAGGGGAGACACAGATACAGGGAAGATAATCAAGGAGGCGATGGAGTCCAGGTGAGGGACAGATACAGGGAAGATAATCAAGGAGGTGATGGAGTCCAGGGGAGGGACAGATACAGGGAAGATAATCAAGGAGGTGATGGAGTCCAGGTGAGGGACAGATACAGGGAAGATAATCAAGGAGGTGATGGAGTCCAGGGGAGTGACAGATATAGAGAAGATAATCAAGGAGGTGATGGAGTCCAGGTGACTGACAGATACAGGGAAGATAATCAAGGAGGTGATGGAGTCCAGGGGAGGGACAGATACAGGGAAGATAATCAAGGAGGTGATGGAGTCCAGGTGAGGGACAGATACAGGGAAGATAATCAAGGAGGCGATGGAGTCCAGGTGAGGGACAGATACAGGGAAGATAATCAAGGAGGTGATGGAGTCCAGGGGAGAGACAGATACAGGGAAGATAATCAAGGAGATGATGGAGTCCAGGTTTGGGACAGATACAGGGAAGATAATCAAGGAGGTGATGGAGTCCAGGTGAGGGACAGATACAGGGAAGATAATCAAGGAGGTGATGGAGTCCAGGTGAGGGACAGATACAGGGAAGATAATCAAGGAGGTGATGGAGTCCAGGTGAGAGAGAGATACAGGGAAGATAATCAAGGAGGTGATGGAGTCCAGGTGAGGGACAGATACAGGGAAGATAATCAAGGAGGTGATGGAGTCCAGGGGAGAGACAGATACAGGGAAGATAATCAAGGAGGTGATGGAGTCCAGGTGAGGGACAGATACAGGGAAGATAATCAAGGAGGTGATGGAGTCCAGGTGAGGGACAGATACAGGGAAAATAATCAAGGAGGTGATGGAGTCCAGGGGAGTGACAGATACAGGGAAGATAATCAAGGAGGTGATGGAGTCCAGGGGACTGACAGATATAGGGAAGATAATCAAGGAGGTGATGGAGTCCAGGGGAGGGACAGATACAGGGAAGATAATCAAGGAGGTGATGGAGTCCAGGTGAGGGACAGATACAGGGAAGATAATCAAGGAGGTGATGGAGTCCAGGGGAGGGACAGATACAGGGAAGATAATCAAGGAGGTGATGGAGTCCAGGGGAGAGACAGATACAGGGAAGATAATCAAGGAGGTGATGGAGTCCAGGTGAGGGACAGATACAGGGAAGATAATCAAGGAGGTGATGGAGTCCAGGGGAGGGACAGATACAGGGAAGATAATCAAGGAGGTGATGGAGTCCAGGTGAGGGACAGATACAGGGAAGATAATCAAGGAGGTGATGGAGTCCAGGTGAGAGACAGATACGGGGGAAGATAATCAAGGAGGTGATGGAGTCCAGGTGAGGGACAGATACAGGGAAGGTAATCAAGGAGGTGATGGAGTCCAGGTGAGAGACAGATACAGGGAAGATAATCAAGGAGGTGACGGAGTCCAGGTGAGGGACAGATACAGGGAAGATAATCAAGGAGGTGATGGAGTCCAGGTGAGAGACAGATACAGGGAAGATAATCAAGGAGGTGATGGAGTCCAGGTGAGGGACAGATACAGGGAAGATAATCAAGGAGGTGATGGAGTCCAGGTGAGTGAGACGATGGTGACAGGTGTGAGGGATAATCAGCAGCCTGATGACCTAGAGGCCGGAGAGGGAGGATACGTGACACTGTATGACTTAATAAACTGTATTTACACAGAAAACAAGTAAAACAAATAAAAAATGTAAAAAAACAAAGAGCAACTGTCACGTTCCTGACCTGTTTTCTCTTGTTTTGTATGTGTTTATTGGTCAGGGCGTGAGCGGGGTGGGCATTTCTATGTGTTGTGTTTCTATGTTGGGTTAAAGGGTTGCCTGGTATGGCTCTCAATTAGAGGCAGGTGTTTGGCATTTCCTCTGATTGAGAGTCATATTAAGGTAGGTTGTTCTCAATGTTTGTTTGTGGGTGATTGTCTCCTGTGTCTTTCGTGTCTGTGTATGTGCACCACACTGGACTGTCTTGGCTGTTCGTTCGTTTGATGTAGTCTGTTCCTGTTCGTGAGTTCTGCGTGTAGTTATGTAAGTTCCATGTTCAGGTCTGTCTACGTCGTGTTTGTTATTTTGTAATTTCCAAGTGTTTTCGTATTTCGTCTTCGTGTTTCAATAAATATCATTTATGTCTAATTACCTCGCTGCGTATTGGTCCACCGATCCTTCTCTCCTCTCCTCGTCCGAGGAGGAGGAGGAAGACGACAGCCGTAACAGAATCACCCACCTAACTAGGACCAAGCGGCGGGGGAGAGCTCAACAGAGCAACCAGGACTCATGGACATGGGAGGAGATCCTGGACGGCAAAGGACCCTGGGCTCAGCCAGGGGAATATCGCCGTCCCAAGGCGGAGCTGGAGGCAGCGAAGGCAGAGAGGCGCTGGTATGAGGAGGCAGCGCGGCGACGCGGTTGGGAGCCCGAGAGTCAGACCCAAAAATTTCTTGGGGGGGGCACACGAGGAGTGTGGCAAAGCCGGGTAGGATACCTGAGCCAACTCCCCGTGCTTACCGTGGAGTGAGAGGGCGTCGTACTGGTCAGACACCGTGTTATGCGGTAAAGCGCACGGTGTCCCCAGTACGCGTGCTTAGCCCAGTGCGGGCTATTCCACCTTGCCGCACTGGGAGGGCTAGGTTGGGCATCGAGCCGGATGTCATGAAGCCGGCCCAACGTATCTGGCCTCCAGTACGTCTCCTCGGGCCGGCGTACATGGCACCAGCCTTACAGGTGGTGTCCCCGGTTCGCCTGCATAGCCCAGTGCGGGTTATTCCACCTCGCCGCACTGGCAGGGCTACGGGGACCATTCAACCTGGTAAGGTTGGGGAGGCTTGGTGCTCAAGAGCACGTGTCCTCCTTCACGGTCCGGTATACCCGGTGCCACCTCCAAGTACTAGTCCACCGGTGGCAGCCCCCCGCACCAGGCTGTCTCTCCGGGTTCTCTCTCCAGCTGCTCCCACCTGTCCAGCGCTGTCAGAGCTTTCCTCCTCTCCAGCGCAGCCAGTGCCTATACCACGCACCAGGCTGTCTCTCCGTCTCCTCCCTACAGGTGTGCCCGTCTGCCCAGCGGCGCCTGAACTGCCCGTCTGCCCAGCGGCGCCTGAACTGCCCGTCTGCCCAGCGGCGCCTGAACTGCCAGTCTGCCCAACGCCGCATGAACTGCTCGTCTGGACTGAGCCGTCGTCCAGCCAGGACCAGCCAGAGCCGTCCAGCCAGGACCAGCCAGAGCCGTCCAGCCAGGGCCAGCCAGAGCCGTCCAGCCAGGACCAGCCAGAGCCGTCCAGCCAGGACCTGCCAGAGCCGTCCAGCCAGGACCTGCCAGAGCCGTCCAGCCAGGACCTGCCAGAGCCGTCCAGCCAGGACCAGCCAGAGCCGTCCAGCCAGGACCTGCCAGAGTCCCTCAGCCAGGACCTGCCAGAGTCCCTCAGCCAGGACCTGCCAGAGTCCCTCAGCCAGGACCTGCCAGAGTCCCTCAGCCAGGACCTGCCAGAGTCCCTCAGCCAGGACCTGCCAGAGTCCCTCAGCCAGGACCTGCCAGAGTCCCTCAGCCCGGAGCTGCTGCCCCTTATCCCGGTGCTGCCCCTTATCCCGGTGCTGGCCCTTATCCCGGTGCTGGCCCTTATCCCGGTGCTGCCCCTTCATTTAGGTGGGTTTAGTTGGAGGGTGGTCATTGGGAGGGGGATACAGAAGCGGGGAGTGACTATGGTGGTGTGGGGACAGCGTCCGGAGCCTGAGCCACCACCGTGGTCAGATGCCCACCCAGACCCTCCCCTAGACTTTGTGCTGGTGCGCCCGGCGTTCGCACCTTAAGGGGGGGGTTATGTCACGTTCCTGACCTGTTTTCTCTTGTTTTGTATGTGTTTATTGGTCAGGGCGTGAGCGGGGTGGGCATTTCTATGTGTTGTGTTTCTATGTTGGGTTAAAGGGTTGCCTGGTATGGCTCTCAATTAGAGGCAGGTGTTTGGCATTTCCTCTGATTGAGAGTCATATTAAGGTAGGTTGTTCTCAATGTTTGTTTGTGGGTGATTGTCTCCTGTGTCTTTCGTGTCTGTGTATGTGCACCACACGGGACTGTCTTGGCTGTTCGTTCGTTTGATGTAGTCTGTTCCTGTTCGTGAGTTCTGCGTGTAGTTATGTAAGTTCCATGTTCAGGTCTGTCTACGTCGTGTTTGTTATTTTGTAATTTCCAAGTGTTTTCGTATTTCGTCTTCGTGTTTCAATAAATATAATTTATGTCTAATTACCTCGCTGCGTATTGGTCCACCGATCCTTCTCTCCTCTCCTCGTCCGAGGAGGAGGAGGAAGACGACAGCCGTAACAGCAACGGGAAACCATAATATGGCACTCAAAGAAATAGCCCAAAGAGCGTTTAAATTATTCAAAATCAACATCCTAATTAGAATTTGGACCAAAATATTTGAGAGTGTAAACCAATAGCTCTTTACAGAAGTGAGGTTTGGGGGCCACTCAATATTACTGGACTTTAAAATGTGGGACAAACATCCAATTGAAGCTCTACATGCAGAATTCTGTTGGAAAATTGTACAAGTCCAGAGAAAAACGCCAACTAATGCATGTAGGGCAGAACTGGGCCGCTTCCCAGTGGTAATGAAAGTACAAAGAAAGTTCATTAAAATTTTGGCTACATCTAAATTCAAGTCCATATTCAAGTCTGCAATTGAAAGTACTTCAAACCCAAGAGCTGAGCCCAGAAACGAGCCCTCTCATTCAGCTGGTGTTGGACCTCACCAACCAAGCTGACACCAGCACTGCTTCAAAAGAAAGAATTAAAATAAACAAAATCGTGAACAAATCAAATGACTCATATTTACAACGTTGGAAAAACTAAAACTAAATCCAATACCAGACTAAATTTCTATCTGGCCCTGAACAGACAAATAGGCTGATTATCTCTACTCTGTTCAGAAATACGAAGCAGAGACAGATCCTTACCAAGTACAGGCTGAGTGACCACCGATTGGCAATAGAAACTGGCAGACATAAAAAGACATGGCTACCCAAAGAGGAGCGTGTATGTGGTCACTGCACGACAGGGGAGGTAGAAACAGAGATGGATTTATTCATTATTCACAGAAATGACTACATTTATTCCAAATGTTAAATTATTAAAGCCAGAGGAAAAACAACAAATACTAACGGGCGAAAGAGCAACGGCTCCTCTTGCAGCCAAATATGTATTTGTCTGCCACAGCCTGAGAGACACGGAACAATAACATCTGCATAGTAAGCAGTAATTTACTTATTATTAGTATTATTGTAGTAGTAGTAGTAGTAGTAGTAGTAGTAGTAGTAGTAGTAGTAGTAGTAGTAATACTAGTAGTAGTAGTAATAGTAGTAGTAGTGGTAGTAGTAGTAGTAGTAATAGTAGTAGTAGTAGTAGTAATACTAGTAGTAGTAGTAATAGTAGTAGTAGTAGTAGTAATATTAGTAATAGTAGTAGTAGTAGTAGTAGTAGCAGCAGTAGTAATATTAGTAATAGTAGTAGTAGTAATAGTAGTAGTAGTAGTAGTAGTAGTAATAGTAGTAGTAGTAATAGTAGTAGTAGTAGTAGTAGTAGTAGTAGTGTTAGTATTAGTAGTAATAATAGTAATATTATTAGTATTAGTAGTAGTAGTAATAGTAATTGTATTCGTAGTAGTAGTAATAATAGTTGTATTAGTAATAGTAGTAGTAGTAATATTAGTAAGAATAGTAGTATTAGTAGTAGTAGTAGTAGTAATATTAGTAATAATACTTGTATTAGTAATAGTAGTAGTAGTAATATTAGTAGTAATAGTAATAGTAGTAGTAGTAGTAGTAATAGTATTCGTAGTAGTAGTAGTAATATTAGTAATAGTAGTAGTAGTAATATTAGTAATAGTAGTAGTAGTAGTAGTAGTAGTAGTAGTAGTAGTAGTAGTAGTAGTAGTAGTAATAGTAGTAGTGTTAGTAGTAGTAATAGTAGTAGTAGTAGTAGTAGTAGTAGTAATAGTAGTAGTGTTAGTAGTAGTAGTAGTAGTAGTAGTAGTAGTAGTAGTAGTAGTAATAGTAGTAGTGTTAGTAGTAGTAATAGTAGTAGTAGGAGTAGTAATAGTAGTAGTAGTAGTAGTGGTAGTAGTAGTAGTAGTGATAGTAGTAGTAGTAGTAGTAACCCAAACCCGTAATCGTACCCTAATCCTAACCTTTACCCAACCTTACACCAAACATTAACCCTAACCCTAAAACGAACCCTAGCTCCTAACCCTTAATGTAATTCCAACCCTAATTCTAACCTTAACCCTAAACCCCTAGAAACAGCATTTGACCTTGTGGGGACTAACAAAATGTCCCCAGTTGGTCAAATTCTTTGCTTGTTCATAGTCCTCTATTCTTGTGGGGACTATAGCTAACATTTTTGGTATTTGGTTAGATGGCGTTATAGGTGTTGATAGCAACTGGCTGACTCATGTCGTGCGTAACGTTAGCAAACTAGCAGGTCTAACGTTAGCGGGCTAGTTAGCTAGCAACCTTGCAAGTTGATTTATAACAACAAATTCATAAAGTGTTTGCTTGTAAATTGGCTGAAACGGCTACTGAAATCAGTAGTCATGCAAATGATTTGGTTTAATATGAAGATGTTAATTTAAAGTTATTTCAGTTTAATTTTGTTGGAGTTATAATATACAGTTGAAGTCGGAAGTTTACATACACCTTAGCCAAATACATTTAAATTCAGTTTTTCACAATTTATGACATTTAATCCAAGTAAAACTTCCCTGTCTTAGGTCAGTTAGGATCACCACTTTATTTTAAGAATGTAAAATGTCAGAATAATAGTAGAGAGAATAATTGATTTAAGCTTTTATTTCTTTCATCACATTCCCAGTGGGTCAGAAGTTTACATAGACACAATTAGTATTTGGTAGCATGGCCTTTAAATTGTTTAACTTGGGTCAAACGTTTCGGATAGCCTTCCACGAGCTTCCCACAATAAGTTGGGTGAATTTTGGCCCATTCCTCCTGATAGAGCTGGTGTAACGGAGTCAGGTTTGTAGGCTTCCTTGCTCGTACACGCTTTTTCAGTTCTGCCCACACATTTTCTATGGGATTGAGGTCAGGGCTTTGTGATGGCCACGCCAATATCTTGACTTTGTTGTCCTTAAGCCATTTTGCCACAACTTTGGAAGTATGTTTGGGGTCATTGTCCATTTGGAAGACCCATTTGTAACCAAGCTTTAACTTCCTGACTGATGTCTTGAGATGTTGCTTCAATATATCTACATAATTTTCTATCCTCATGATAACATCTATTTTGTGAAGTGCACCACTCCCTCCTGCAGCAACGCACCCCCACAACATGATGCTGCCACCCCCGTGCTTCATGGTTGGGATGGTGTTCTTCAGCTTGCAAGTCTCCCCCTTTTTCCTCCAAACATAATGATGGTCATTATGGCCAAACAGTTCTATTTTTGTTTCATCAGACCAGAGGACACTTCTCCAAAAAGTATGATCTTTTATGGCGATTTTGAGCTTCTTCCTTGCTGAGCGGTCTTTCAGGTTAGGTCGATTTAAGACTCATTTTACTGTGGATATAGATACTTTTGTACCTGTTTCCTCCAGCATCTTCACAAAGTCCTTTGCTGTTGTTCTGTGATTGATTTGCACTTTTCGCACCAAAGTACGTTCATCTCTAGGAGACAGAACGCGTCTCCTTCCTGAGCGGTATGATGGCTGCGTGGTCCCATGGTGTTTATACTTGCATACTATTTTTTGTACAGATGAACGTGGTACCTTCAGGCATTTGGAAATTGCTCCCAAGGATGAACCAGACTTGTGGAGGTTTACCATTTTTTTTCTGAGGTCTTGGCTGATTTCTTTTAATTTTCCCATGATGTCAAGCAAAGAGGCACTGAGTTTGAAGGTAGGCCTATAAATATATCCACAGGTACACCTCCAATGGACTCAAAGATGTCAATTAGCCTATCAGAAGCTTCTGAAGCCATGTCCTAACCGAATTGCCAAAACTATAGTTTGTTAACAAGAAATTTGTGGAGTGGTTGAAAAATGAGTTTTAATGACTCCAATCTACGTGTATGTAAACTTCCGACTTCAACTGTATATTACAACATGACTTCTCCATTCTTCAGAATTCTGTAAAAACAATAAAAAAAACAATTGGTGTAACTTTGGATTGGGACTTTTGATGCAAATCCATCCATATGTTGCGTGGTTACGTTTATGCTACCTACCCTTTAACCTGCTCTTTCAAGACAACAACATTACCGTCATTAACCACCAGGGGGAGCTCTTTCAAGACATCAACATTACAGTCATTAACCACCAGGGGGAGCTCTTTCAAGACAACAACATTACCGTCATTAACCACCAGGGGGAGATATTTCAAGACATCAACATTACCGTAATTAACCACCAGGGGGAGCTCTTTCAAGACAACAACATTACAGACATAACATTGGAACCCTAACCCTCCCTCCCTCCCTCCCTCCCTCCCTCCCTCCCTCCCTCCCTCCCTCCCTCCCTCCCTCCCTCCCTCCCTCCCTCCCTCCCTCCCTCCCTCCCTCCCTCCCTCCCTCCCTCCCTCCCTGTCTGTCCAATCAGACCACAGTCCAGTATGACCTCATAGTAGGACCTCTCCCACCGACAGATCCTCCCTATCACTCAGAACCTCACTATCTTCACTTCCTGTTCCTGTCAGAACTACAGCACGTCCTGTATCCTGTTTGGCCCTGATCAATGGGTCCGTAACGATGCCTGTACCGGCTGCAACAAACACACACACACACACACACACACACACACACACACACACACACACACACACACACACACACACACACACACACACACACACACACACACACACACACACACACACACACACACACACACACGCACCGTGTCCACAGAGGGGTGTGTCATGTCAGCTGTCACCACTGACGTTGTAATGTTGTGATTATCCCAGTGATTTGAGATGGGATAAACATGAGAGTTATATAAAAGCCTGTAATGAAGACAGAAAAACTGAATTAGATTGACATTTAATCTTATCCACTTACGGTTAGTACAATCAGCTCGGTGAGACACCCACAGTCACAGTCACAGTAATAACATTGTCCATCAATATAGTAGCTATCAGCAGTGTTGACAGAACGGCAGCTCTTAAGCTACTTTTCTAATGGTGTAAAAAGGTATTGAATGTTGAAAATTCAACCAGACTACAACCACGTTGTGAAACATGCCACTCATATGTTACGTAATGACAGGCATGTAACATCCGGAAACTATTCAGACCCCTTCACTTCTTCCACATCGATAGATCCTTGATGAAAACCTGCTCCAGAGGGCTCAGGACCTCCGACTGGGGGGCGAAGGTTCACCTTCCAACAGGACAACGACCCTAAGCACACAGCCAAGATAACGCAGGAGTGGCTTTGGGACAAGTCTCTGAATGTCCTTGAGTGGCCCAGTCAGAACCGGGACTTGAACCCGATCGAACATCTCTGGAGAGACCTGAAAATAGCTGTGCAGCGACGCTCCCCATCCAACCTGACAGAGCTTGAGAGGATCTGCAGATAAAAATGGGAGAAACTCCACAAATACAGGTGTGCCAAGCTTGTAGCGTCATGAGGGGGTCTCTATTATAGTAGTCTATTATAGTAGTCTATTATAGTAGTCTATTATAGTAGTCTATTATAGTAGTCTATTATAGTAGTCTATTATAGTAGTATATATACTGTGTCTCTATTATAGTAGTCTATTATAGTAGTCTATTATAGTAGTCTATTATAGTAGTCTATTACAGTAGTCTATTATAGTAGTCTATATACCGTGTCTCTATTATAGTAGTCTATTATAGTAGTCTATTATAGTAGTCTACTATAGTAGTCTATTATAGTAGTCTATATACTGTGTCTCTATTATAGTAGTCTATTATAGTAGTATATTATAGTAGTCTATTATAGTAGTCTATTATAGTAGTCTATATACTGTGTCTCTATTATAGTAGTCTATTATAGTAGTCTATTATAGTAGTCTATTATAGTAGTCTATTATAGTAGTCTATATACTATGCCTCTATTATAGTAGTCTATTATAGTAGTCTATTATAGTAGTCTATTATAGTAGTCTATATACTGTGTCTCTATTATATTAGTCTATTACTGTAGTCTATATACTGTGTCTCTATTATAGTAGTCTATTATATTAGTCTATTATAGTAGTCTATATACTGTGTCTCTATTATAGTAGTCTTTTATAGTAGTCTATTATAGTAGTCTATTACAGTAGTCTATTATAGTAGTCTATTATAGTAGTCTATTATAGTAGTCTTTTATAGTGTGTCTCTATTATAGTAGTCTATTATAGTAGTCTATTATAGTAGTCTATTACAGTAGTCTATGATAGTAGTCTATTATAGTAGTCTATTATAGTAGTATATATACTGTGTCTCTATTATAGTAGTCTATTATAGTAGTCTATTATAGTAGTCTATTATAGTAGTCTATATACTGTGTCTCTATTATAGTAGTCTATTATAGTAGTCTATTATAGTAGTCTATTATAGTAGTCTATTATAGTAGTCTATATACTGTGTCTCTATTATAGTAGTCTATTATATTAGTCTATTGTAGTAGTCTATATACTGTGTCTCTATTATAGTAGTCTATACACGGTGTCTCTATTATAGTAGTCTATGATAGTAGTCTATATACTGTGTCTCTATTATAGTAGTCTATTATAGTAGTCTATATACTGTGTCTCTATTATAGTAGTCTATATACTGTGTCTCTATTACAGTAGTCTATTATAGTAGTCTATTATAGTAGTCTATATACTGTGTCTCTATTATAGTAGTCTATATACTGTGTCTCTATTACAGTAGTCTATTATAGTAGTCTATTATAAGGGTCTATTATAGTAGTCTATATACTGTGTCTCTATTATAGTAGTCTATATACTGTGTCTCTATTATAGTAGTCTATTATAGTAGTCTATTATAGTAGTCTATATACTGTGTCTCTATTATAGTAGTCTATATACTGTGTCTCTATTATAGTAGTCTATTATATTAGTCTATTGTAGTAGTCTATATACTGTGTCTCTATTATAGTAGTCTATACACTGTGTCTCTATTATAGTAGTCTATGATAGTAGTCTATATACTGTGTCTCTATTATAGTAGTCTATTATAGTAGTCTATATACTGTGTCTCTATTATAGTAGTATATATACTATGTCTCTATTACAGTAGTCTATTATAGTAGTCTATTATAGTAGTCTATATACCGTGTCTCTATTATAGTAGTTTATATACTGTGTCTCTATTATAGTAGTCTATTATAGTAGTCTATTATAGTAGTCTATTATAGTAGTCTATTATAGTAGTCTATTATAGTAGTCTATTATTGTAGTCTATATACCGTGTCTCTATTATAGTAGTTTATATACTGTGTCTCTATTATAGTAGTCTATTATAGTAGTCTATTATAGTAGTCTATTATAGTAGTCTATGATAGTAGTCTATGATAGTAGTCTATGATAGTAGTCTATATACTGTGTCTCTATGATAGTTTTCTATTATAGTAGTCTATTATAGTAGTCTATGATAGTAGTCTATATACTGTTTCTCTATTATAGTAGTCTATTATATTAGTCTATATACTGTGTCTCTATTATAGTAGTCTACATACTATGTCTCTATTATAGTAGTCTATATACTGTGTCTCTATTATAGTAGTCTATTATAGTAGTCTATATACTGTGTCTCTATTATAGTAGTCTACATACTATGTCTCTATTATAGTAGTCTATATAATGTGTCTCTATTATAGTAGTCTATTATAGTAGTCTATATACTGTGACTGTATTATAGTAGTCTATTATAGTAGTCTATTATAGTAGTCTATATACTGTGTCTCTATTATAGTAGTCTATTATAGTAGTCTATATACTGTGTATCTATTATAGTAGTCTATATACTGTGTCTCTATCATACCAGCAGCATTCATATGTAACATGTTTCATGTGTCACGCGTGTTCTGGACCACTCACACCACACATGAGGACGGTGGTATTTGTTCTGCGGGTGCAGTGACTGTTACTGTACGTATTTTCCTTGTAGGTCTGCTGGCATCGCCTGTCTGCTCTGAGATCTCTCTCTCCACTAGTCTTCAGTCAGTGTGGCCCTGCGACCTGCCAACACGCTACGCTGACATCATATCCTCCAACAGGGGAACACACTAAAACAGGGTCTGAGAGGGACAGGAAGCGGACATTTTGTTTCTGTCTGTTACTATGCGTGTGTTACGTCGTTCAGGTGGAAAATGCCTATAAAATGTCAATCTCTAGATAATTTAATAACCGTTCAAGCAGGTTCCGCTGTTTCCTGGGTAACATGGCGGTGGGCGTGGAGACGAGGCGGATCCCAGCGGGAGACAGGTGTACCCCCACCCCCCCCCCCGACCATCTCAGGACGGCTTTAACGTAGAGATAAACAGAGACAAGCGGATGTTTAAAACTGGAATCTCCCGTTGTTTCTCAGCATGGTGCCGAGGGTTGGAAGCAGACAACAAACAGCCCTTTTTTATTGACTTTGAATTATGTCTGGATGCTTCTGGAAGGCTGCTGAGAGAGAGAGAAGACGTACTTCAGTACTGCAACCCGCCACAGTTGTCAGGTACTGCCTCATACAGGAAGTCGTCCTGCCTTTACCCGGGGCATTGCTGTATAACCTGGGGTGTTTGTCCTGAGTGCCTCTTCAATGAAACCTAGTCCCTGGTTTCACCAATTCACCACAGGGGGGGAAACAGGTGTCGGCCTACGTATAGTGTTTGTAAAAAATAAATACAACTAGAGTTGATGTCTGCACCAAACGGGGAAACCTTCTGAACATAATACTAAAACATCTCCATTTAAATCCATCTCTTTAATCTGGAGATATCTTGTTTCGCATTGGATGAGTTTCAATCCAACGCATCCGCCGAAGCCGCACTTCCTGCATCTGAGGTGAAAGGTCACAGAGATAGAGCAGTGTTGGTCAGACCAGGAGACATCCCATCTGAGGTGAAAGGTGACAGAGCGAGAGCTGGTGTTGGTCAGACCAGGAGACATCCCATCTGAGGTGAAAGGTGACAGAGATAGAGCAATATTGGTCAGACCAGGAGACATCCCATCTGAGGTGAAAGGTGACAGAGATAGAGCAGTGTTGGTCAGACCAGGAGACATCCCATCTGGGGTGAAAGGTGACAGAGCTAGAGCTGGTGTTGGTCAGACCAGGAGACATCCCATCTGAGGTGAAAGGTGACAGAGATAGAGCAGTGTTGGTCAGACCAGGAGACATCCCATCTGAGGTGAAAGGTCACAGAGATGGAGCAGTGTTGGTCAGACCAGGAGACATCCCATCTGAGGTGAAAGGTGACAGAGATAGAGCAATATTGGTCAGACCAGGAGACATCCCATCTGAGGTGAAAGGTGACAGAGATAGAGCAGTGTTGGTCAGACCAGGAGACATCCCATCTGAGGTGAAAGGTCACAGAGATGGAGCAGTGTTGGTCAGACCAGGAGACATCCCATCTGAGGTGAAAGGTCACAGAGATAGAGCAGTGTTGGTCAGACCAGGAGACATCCCATCTGAGGTGAAAGGTCACAGAGATGGAGCAGTGTTGGTCAGACCAGGAGACATCCCATCTGAGGTGAAAGGTCACAGAGATAGAGCAGTGTTGGTCAGACCAGGAGACATCCCATCTGAGGTGAAAGGTGACAGAGATAGAGCAGTGTTGGTCAGACCAGGAGACATCCCATCTGAGGTGAAAGGTGACAGAGATAGAGCAGTGTTGGTCAGACCAGGAGACATCCCATCTGAGGTGAAAGGTGACAGAGATAGAGCAGTGTTGGTCAGACCAGGAGACATCCCATCTGAGGTGAAAGGTCACAGAGATGGAGCAGTGTTGGTCAGACCAGGAGACATCCCATCTGAGGTGAAAGGTGACAGAGATAGAGCAGTGTTTGTCAGACCAGGAGACATCCCATCTGGGGTGAAAGGTGACAGAGCTGGAGCAGTGTTGGTCAGACCAGGAGACATCCCATCTGAGGTGAAAGGAGACAGAGCTAGAGCAGTATTGGTCAGACCAGGAGACATCCCATCTGGGGTGAAAGGTGACAGAGCTGGAGCAGTGTTGGTCAGACCAGGAGACATCCCATCTGAGGTGAAAGGTGACAGAGATAGAGCAGTGTTGGTCAGACCAGGAGACATCCCATCTGAGGTGAAAGGTGACAGAGCTAGAGCAGTATTGGTCAGACCAGGAGACATCCCATCTGGGGTGAAAGGTGACAGAGCTGGAGCAGTATTGGTCAGACCTGGAGACATCCCATCTGAGGTGAAAGGTGACAGAGATAGAGCAGTATTGGTCAAACCAGGAGACATCCCATCTGGGGTGAAAGGTGACAGAGCTGGAGCAGTGTTGGTCAGACCAGGAGACATCCCATCTGGGGTGAAAGGTGACAGAGATAGAGCAGTGTTGGTCAGACCAGGAGACATCCCATCTGGGGTGAAAGGTGACAGAGATAGAGCAGTGTTGGTCAGACCAGGAGACATCCCATCTGAGGTGAAAGGTGACAGAGAGGTGTTTATCAGACCAGGAGACATTCCATCTGAGGTGAAAGGTCACAGAGCTAGAGAGGTGTTTGTCAGACCACGAGACATCCCCCCCAAAACATAAATATCTTCTCACAAAACCGTCTGTGGTGTTGGAACTACTCTGACCCCTCTACAGAAAGATGAAGAGACTCTTAGGAACATAATGATGTTCTCTGTTTTGGGCCTGAGGTCGGTCCAGCCGAGCTGCCAACTTCTGTCTGTAGCGTCCGAACAGTTTGGGCTACACGCTAATATGAGCCCTCTGTGGAAAGGTGAGACTGTCACGAACACGTACATGTCAGTGTTTTGCTCCAGGAAGCCCACAGAGCTCAACGACTTGTCTAAACGTCCCCCGGTACCAGTAAAACTAGTTTTTGTGGAAGTAGAGTACCAGTCAAAAGTTTGGAAAAACCTTCTCATCGAAGGGTTTTAATTTTTACTATTTTCTACATTGTAGAATAATAGTGAAGACATCAACACTATGAAATAACACATATGGAATCATGTAGTAACCAAAAAAAGTGTTAAAACAAATCAAAATACATACTGTTCCCTGACCCCCCCCACATGAAACACTGTACATACTGTTCCCTGACCCCCCCCACATGAAACACTGTACATACTGTTCCCTGACCCCCCCCCACATGAAACACTGTACATACTGTTCCCTGACCCCCCCCCACATGAAACACTGTACATACTGTTCCCTGACCCCCCCCACATGAAACACTGTACATACTGTTCCCTGACCCCCCCCCACATGAAACACTGTACATACTGTTCCCTGACCCCCACCACATGAAACACTGTACATACTGTTCCCTGACCCCCCCCCCACCACCACATGAAACACTGTACATACTGTTCCCTGACCCCCCCCCACATGAAACACTGTACATACTGTTCCCTGACCCCCCCCACATGAAACACTGTACATACTGTTCCCTGACCCCCACCACATGAAACACTGTACATACTGTTCCCTGACCCCCCCCACATGAAACACTGTACATACTTTTCCCTGACCCCCCCCACATGAAACACTGTACATACTGTTCCCTGACCCCCACCACATGAAACACTGTACATACTGTTCCCTGACCCCCCCCACATGAAACACTGTACATACTGTTCCCTGACCCCCCCCCCCCCACCACCACATGAAACACTGTACATACTGTTCCCTGACCCCCACCACATGAAACACTGTACATACTGTTCCCTGACCCCCCCACATGAAACACTGTACATACTGTTCCCTGACCCCCCCCACATGAAACACTGTACATACTGTTCCCTGACCCCCCCCACATGAAACACTGTACATACTGTTCCCTGACCCCCCCCCACATGAAACACTGTACATACTGTTCCCTGACCCCCCCCCCCACATGAAACACTGTACATACTGTTCCCTGACCCCCCCCACATGAAACACTGTACATACTGTTCCCTGACCCCCCCCCACATGAAGCACTGTACATACTGTTCCCTGACCCCCCCCCACATGAAGCACTGTACATACTGTTCCCTGACCCCCCCCACATGAAACACTGTACATACTGTTCCCTGACCCCCCCCACATGAAACACTGTACATACTGTTCCCTGACCCCCACCACATGAAACACTGTACATACTGTTCCCTGACCCCCCCCACATGAAACACTGTACATACTGTTCCCTGACCCCCCCACCACATGTAACACTGTACATACTGTTCCCTGACCCCCCCCCCACCACATGAAACACTGTACATACTGTTCCCTGACCCCCCCCACATGAAACACTGTACATACTGTTCCCTGACCCCCCCACCACATGTAACACTGTACATACTGTTCCCTGACCCCCCCCCCCCACCACATGAAACACTGTACATACTGTTCCCTGACCCCCCCCACATGTAACACTGTACATACTGTTCCCTGACCCCCCCCCCCACATGTAACACTGTACATACTGTTCCCTGACCCCCCCCCCCACCACCACCACATGAAACACTGTACATACTGTTCCCTGACCCCCCCCCACATGAAACACTGTACATACTGTTCCCTGACCCCCCCCTACATGTAATACTTTACTGATCACTGTTACATACTGTTCCCTGACCCCCCCCACATGAAACACTGTACATACTGTTCCCTGACCTCCACCACATGAAACACTGTACATACTGTTCCCTGACCCCCACCACATGAAACACTGTACATACTGTTCCCTGACCCCCCCCACATGAAACACTGTACATACTGTTCCCTGACCCCCACCACCAGGCAACTATGACCCCAGCTGACCTGTTACAGAGGAAGGTGTCCCTTCAGGCAACTATGACCCCAGCTGACCTGTTACGAAGGAAGGTGTCCCTTCAGGCAACTATGACCCCAGCTGACCTGTTACGAAGGAAGGTGTCCCTTCAGGCAACTATGACCCCAGCTGACCTGTTACGAAGGAAGGTGTCCCTTCAGGCAACTATGACCCCAGCTGACCTGTTACAAAGGAAGGTGTCCCTTCAGGCAACTATGACCCCAGCTGACCTGTTACAAAGGAAGGTGTCCCTTCAGGCAACTATGACCCCAGCTGACCTGTTACAAAGGAAGGTGTCCCTTCAGGCAACTATGACCCCAGCTGACCTGTTACAAAGGAAGGTGTCCCTTCAGGCAACTATGACCCCAGCTGACCTGTTACAAAGGAAGGTGTCCCTTCAGGCAGCTATGACCCCAGCTGACCTGTTACAAATCAAGGAGTCCCTTCAGGCAACTATGACCCCAGCTGACCTGTTACAAAGGAAGGTGTCCCTTCAGGCAACTATGACCCGAGCTGACCTGTTACAAAGGAAGGTGTCCCTTCAGGCAACTATGACCCCAGCTGACCTGTTACAAAGGAAGGTGTCCCTTCAGGCAACTGTGACCCCAGCTGACCTGTTACAAAGGAAGGTGTCCCTTCAGGCAACTATGACCCCAGCTGACCTGTTACAAAGGAAGGTGTCCCTTCAGCCAACTATGACCCCAGCTGACCTGTTACAAAGGAAGGTGTCCCTTCAGGCAACTATGACCCCAGCTGACCTGTTACAGAGGAAGGTGTCCCTTCAGGAAACTATGACCCCAGCTGACCTGTTACAAAGGAAGGTGTCCCTTCAGCCAACTATGACCCCAGCTGACCTGTTACAAAGGAAGGTGTCCCTTCAGGCAACTATGACCCCAGCTGACCTGTTACAGAGGAAGGTGTCCCTTCAGGCAACTATGACCCCAGCTGACCTGTTACAAAGGAAGGTGTCCCTTCAGGCAACTATGACCCCAGCTGTCCCCCCCCCCACATGTAACACTGTACATACTGTTCCCTGACCCCCCCCCCCCCCACCACCACATGAAACACTGTACATACTGTTCCCTGACCCCCCCCACATGAAACACTGTACATACTGTTCCCTGACCCCCCCCACATGAAACACTGTACATACTGTTCCCTGACCCCCCCCACATGAAACACTGTACATACTGTTCCCTGACCCCCCCCACATGAAACACTGTACATACTGTTCCCTGACCTCCACCACATGAAACACTGTACATACTGTTCCCTGACCCCCACCACATGAAACACTGTACATACTGTTCCCTGACCCCCCCCACATGAAACACTGTACATACTGTTCCCTGACCCCCACCACCAGGCAACTATGACCCCAGCTGACCTGTTACAGAGGAAGGTGTCCCTTCAGGCAACTATGACCCCAGCTGACCTGTTACGAAGGAAGGTGTCCCTTCAGGCAACTATGACCCCAGCTGACCTGTTACGAAGGAAGGTGTCCCTTCAGGCAACTATGACCCCAGCTGACCTGTTACGAAGGAAGGTGTCCCTTCAGGCAACTATGACCCCAGCTGACCTGTTACAAAGGAAGGTGTCCCTTCAGGCAACTATGACCCCAGCTGACCTGTTACAAAGGAAGGTGTCCCTTCAGGCAACTATGACCCCAGCTGACCTGTTACAAAGGAAGGTGTCCCTTCAGGCAACTATGACCCCAGCTGACCTGTTACAAAGGAAGGTGTCCCTTCAGGCAACTATGACCCCAGCTGACCTGTTACAAAGGAAGGTGTCCCTTCAGGCAGCTATGACCCCAGCTGACCTGTTACAAATCAAGGAGTCCCTTCAGGCAACTATGACCCCAGCTGACCTGTTACAAAGGAAGGTGTCCCTTCAGGCAACTATGACCCGAGCTGACCTGTTACAAAGGAAGGTGTCCCTTCAGGCAACTATGACCCCAGCTGACCTGTTACAAAGGAAGGTGTCCCTTCAGGCAACTGTGACCCCAGCTGACCTGTTACAAAGGAAGGTGTCCCTTCAGGCAACTATGACCCCAGCTGACCTGTTACAAAGGAAGGTGTCCCTTCAGCCAACTATGACCCCAGCTGACCTGTTACAAAGGAAGGTGTCCCTTCAGGCAACTATGACCCCAGCTGACCTGTTACAGAGGAAGGTGTCCCTTCAGGAAACTATGACCCCAGCTGACCTGTTACGAAGGAAGGTGTCCCTTCAGGCAACTATGACCCCAGCTGACCTGTTACAGAGGAAGGTGTCCCTTCAGGCAACTATGACCCCAGCTGACCTGTTACAAAGGAAGGTGTCCCTTCAGGCAACTATGACCCCAGCTGTCCCCCCCCCCACATGTAACACTGTACATACTGTTCCCTGACCCCCCCCCCCCCCCCACCACCACATGAAACACTGTACATACTGTTCCCTGACCCCCCCCACATGAAACACTGTACATACTGTTCCCTGACCCCCCCCACATGAAACACTGTACATACTGTTCCCTGACCTCCACCACATGAAACACTGTACATACTGTTCCCTGACCCCCCCCACATGAAACACTGTACATACTGTTCCCTGACCCCCCCCACATGAAACACTGTACATACTGTTCCCTGACCTCCACCACATGAAACACTGTACATACTGTTCCCTGACCCCCACCACATGAAACACTGTACATACTGTTCCCTGACCCCCCCCACATGAAACACTGTACATACTGTTCCCTGACCCCCACCACCAGGCAACTATGACCCCAGCTGACCTGTTACAGAGGAAGGTGTCCCTTCAGGCAACTATGACCCCAGCTGACCTGTTACGAAGGAAGGTGTCCCTTCAGGCAACTATGACCCCAGCTGACCTGTTACGAAGGAAGGTGTCCCTTCAGGCAACTATGACCCCAGCTGACCTGTTACGAAGGAAGGTGTCCCTTCAGGCAACTATGACCCCAGCTGACCTGTTACAAAGGAAGGTGTCCCTTCAGGCAACTATGACCCCAGCTGACCTGTTACAAAGGAAGGTGTCCCTTCAGGCAACTATGACCCCAGCTGACCTGTTACAAAGGAAGGTGTCCCTTCAGGCAACTATGACCCCAGCTGACCTGTTACAAAGGAAGGTGTCCCTTCAGGCAACTATGACCCCAGCTGACCTGTTACAAAGGAAGGTGTCCCTTCAGGCAGCTATGACCCCAGCTGACCTGTTACAAATCAAGGAGTCCCTTCAGCCAAATGTGACCCCAGCTGACCTGTTACAAAGGAAGGTGTCCCTTCAGGCAACTATGACCCCAGCTGACCTGTTACAAAGGAAGGTGTCCCTTCAGGCAACTATGACCCGAGCTGACCTGTTACAAAGGAAGGTGTCCCTTCAGGCAACTATGACCCCAGCTGACCTGTTACAAAGGAAGGTGTCCCTTCAGGCAACTGTGACCCCAGCTGACCTGTTACAAAGGAAGGTGTCCCTTCAGGCAACTATGACCCCAGCTGACCTGTTACAAAGGAAGGTGTCCCTTCAGCCAACTATGACCCCATCTGACCTGTTACAAAGGAAGGTGTCCCTTCAGGCAACTATGACCCCAGCTGACCTGTTACAGAGGAAGGTGTCCCTTCAGGAAACTATGACCCCAGCTGACCTGTTACGAAGGAAGGTGTCCCTTCAGGCAACTATGACCCCAGCTGACCTGTTACAGAGGAAGGTGTCCCTTCAGGCAACTATGACCCCAGCTGACCTGTTACAAAGGAAGGTGTCCCTTCAGGCAACTATGACCCCAGCTGACCTGTTACAGAGGAAGGTGTCCCTTCAGGCAACTATGACCCCAGCTGACCTGTTACGAAGGAAGGTGTCCCTTCAGGCAACTATGACCCCAGCTGACCTGTTACAGAGGAAGGTGTCCCTTCAGGCAACTGTGACCCCAGCTGACCTGTTACAGAGGAAGGTGTCCCTTCAGGCAACTGTGACCCCAGCTGACCTGTTACAGAGGAAGGTGTCCCTTCAGGCAACTATGACCCCAGCTGACCTGTTACGAAGGAAGGTGTCCCTTCAGGCAACTATGACCCCAGCTGACCTGTTACGAAGGAAGGTGTCCCTTCAGGCAACTATGACCCCAGCTGACCTGTTACAAAGGAAGGTGTCCCTTCAGGCAACTATGACCCCAGCTGACCTGTTACGAAGGAAGGTGTCCCTTCAGGCAACTATGACCCCAGCTGACCTGTTACAAAGGAAGGTGTCCCTTCAGGCAACTATGACCCCAGCTGACCTGTTACAAAGGAAGGTGTCCCTTCAGGCAACTATGACCCCAGCTGACCTGTTACAGAGGAAGGTGTCCCTTCAGGCAACTATGACCCCAGCTGACCTGTTACAGAGGAATGTGTCCCTTCAGGCAACTATGACCCCAGCTGACCTGTTACAGAGGAATGTGTCCCTTCAGGCAACTATGACCCCAGCTGACCTGTTACAGAGGATGGTGTCCCTTCAGGAAACTCCCTCCAACGTCCCAATTGGCGCCTTGTTTTATATATAGTGCAACTCTTTGGTATCAAGCCTTGTATCCTCTTGGGAGAGTAAACAGGGCACCATAAAGGAACAGGGGGCCATTCAGGACACAGCCCTCACTATAAAGGAACAGGGGGCCATTCAGGACTCAGCCCTCACTATAAAGGAACAGGGGGCCATTCAGGACTCAGCCCTCACTATAAAGGAACAGGGGGCCATTCAGGATTCAGCCCTCACTATAAAGGAACAGGGGGCCATTCAGGACTCAGCCCTCACTATAAAGGAACAGGGGGCCATTTAGGACCCAGTCCTCATTATAAAGGAACAGGGGGCCATTTATGACCCAGCCCTCACTATAAAGGAACAGGGGGCCATTTACGACACAGCCCTCACTATAAAGGAATAGGGGGCCATTTAGGACTCAGCCCTCACTATAAAGGAACAGGGGGCCATTTAGGACACAGCCCTCACTATAAAGGAACAGGGGGCCATTTAGGACACAGCCCTCACTATAAAGGAACAGGGGGCCATTTAGGACACAGTCCTCACTATAAAAGAACAGGGGGCCATTTAGGACACAGCCCTCACTATAAAGGAACAGGGGGCCATTTAGGACCCAGCCCTCACTATAAAGGAACAGGGGGACATTCAGAACTCAGCCCTCACTATAAAGGAACAGGGGGCCATTTAGGACCCAGCCCTCACTATAATGGAGCAGGGGGGCATTTAGGACTCAGCCCTCACTATAAAGGAACAGGGGGCCATTTAGGACACAGCCCTCACTATAAAGGAATAGGGGGCCGATTAGGACTCAGCCCTCACTATAAAGGAATAGGGGGGCATTTAGGACTCAGCCCTCACTATAAAGGAACAGGGGGCCATTTAGGACTCAGCCCTCACTATAAAGGAACAGGGGGCCATTCAGGACTCAGTCCTCACTATAAAGGAACAGGGGGCCATTCAGGACTCAGTCCTCACTATAAAGGAACAGGGGGCCATTCAGGACTCAGCCCTCACTATAAAGGAACAGGGGGCCATTTAGGACTCAGCCCTCACTATAAAGGAACAGGGGGCCATTTAGGACCCAGCCCTCACTATAAAGGAACAGCGGGCCATTTAGGACACAGCCCTCACTATAAAGGAACAGGGGGCCATTTAGTACTCAGCCCTCACTATAAAGGAACATGGGGCCATTTAGGACCCAGCCCTCACTACAAAGGAACAGGGGGCCATTTAGGACACAGCCCTCACTATAAAGGAACAGGGGGCCATTTAGGACCCAGCCCTCACTATAAAGGAACAGGGGGCCATTTAGGACCCAGCCCTCACTATAAAGGAACAGGGGGCCATTCAGGACTCAGCCCTCACTATAAAGGAACAGGGGTCCATTTAGGACCCAGCCCTCACTATAAAGGAACAGGGGGCCATTCAGGACGCAGCCCTCACTATAAAGCAACAGGGGGCCATTTAGGACCCAGCCCTCACTATAAAGGAACAGGGGGCCATTTAGGACCCAGTCCTCACTATAAAGGAACAGGGGGCCATTTAGGACACAGCCCTCACTATAAAGGAACAGGGGGCCATTCAGGACCCAGCCCTCACTATAAAGGAACAGGGGGCCATTTAGGACCCAGCCCTCACTATAAAGGAACAGGGGGCCATTCAGGACTCAGCCCTCACTATAAAGGAACAGGGGGCCATTTAGGACCCAGCCCTCACTATAAAGGAACAGGGGGCCATTTAGGACACAGCCCTCACTATAAAGGAACAGGGGGCCATTTAGGACTTCCATCGATCAACGGAATCTTCATCAAGGAGGATAAAAGACTTGATTATATTATCAATCACAGACACAACAACAGATTAAAGAGGAGATGGGTGTGTCTGTCTGTCTCTCTCTCTCTGTGTGTGTGTGTGTGTGTGTGTGTGTGTGTGTGTGTGTGTGTGTGTGTGTGTGTGTGTGTGTGTGTGTGTGTGTGTGTGTGTGTGTGTGTGTGTGTGTGTGTGTGTGTGTGTGTGTGTGTGTGTGTGTGTGTGTGTGTGTGTGTGTGAGGAGATTGGTGTGCCAGGTCTGGCGGACGTTAGGCTAGCGTAGCACCCAGAACTAATCAGAGATCAGAGAGACAGGAAGAGAAGAGCAATGCCACCCTGTTCAGAGGACCACAGAGACAGAGAGGGTAATGCCACCCTGTTCAGAGCACCACAGAGACAGAGAGGGCAATGCCACCCTGTTTAGAGGACCACAGAGACAGTGAGGGTAATGCCACCCTGTTCAGAGGACCACAGAGACAGAGAGGCCAATGCCACCCTGTTCAGAGCACCACAGAGACAGAGAGGGCAATGCCACCCTGTTCAGGGGACCACAGAGACAGAGAGGGCGATTCCACCCTGTTCAGAGGACCACAGAGACAGAGAGGGCAATGCCACCCTGTTCAGAGCACCACAGAGACAGAGAGGGCAATGCCACCCTGTTCAGAGGACCACAGAGACAGAGAGGGCGATTCCACCCTGTTCAGAGGACCACAGAGACAGAGAGGGCGATTCCACCCTGTTCAGAGCACCACAGAGACAGAGAGGGCAATGCCATCCTGTTCAGAGGACTACAGAGACAGAGAGGGCAATGCCACCCTGTTCAGAGGACCACAGAGACAGAGAGGGCAATGCCAGGAGAAAGGGGAGAGGGGAGAGGGGACGAGAGAGGGGAGAGGGGTAGAGAGAGGGATGTGGGTAGAGGGTTAGAGAGTGGGGTGTGGGGAGGAGAAAGGGGAGAGGTGAGAGGAGAAAGTTGTGAGGGGTTAGATCGGAGAGGGGTTTTAAGGTAGAGGGGAGAGGTGAGAGGGGAGGCGAGAGGGGGAGAGTGCAGAGAGAGGGGTGATGGGTGAGGGGAGAGGGCAGAGAGAGGGGTGAGGACAGAGGGGGGTTAGGGGAGACTGTGAGGGGAGAGGGGTGAGGGGAGAGGGGGGAGGGAGGGGTTAGGGGAGACTGTGAGGGGAGAGGGGTGAGGGGAGAGGGGGGAGGGAAAATAGAGGGGTTAGGGGAGAGGGGTTTATGGGAGAGGGGAGGGCAGAGAGAGGGGTGAGGGGAGAGGGGAGAGAGAGGGGTTAGGGGAGACTGTGAGGGGAGAGGGGTGAGGGGAGAGGGGGGAGGGAAAATAGAGGGGTTAGGGGAGAGAGGTTTATGGGAGAGGGGAGGGCAGAGAGAGGGGTGAGGGGAGAGAGGAGAGTCCTCAGGTGTCTTTCTGAACAGTCAGACAGGAAGTCAGTCAGACAGGAAGTCAGTCAGCAGGTATCAAAACTGGAGGTTCAATAGAGGACAATGAACAACTTGATTGTCATGGTGGAGACTGATCACACTCTAGCTCAAAGCCAGAGGTCTCTCTCCTCTCTTTCTCTCCCTCCCTCTCTTCCCTCTTTCTCTCCCCTCTTTCTCTCCCTCACTCTCTCTCCATCTCTCTCTGCCTCCTTGAAAACACATTCAGCTTGGATCAGCAAGCAGGAACAAGAGCCATTGAAGTTGTGAAGTGGAGGTCCTGAATGGTCTCAGTCACAAGCCAGGTGGCCGGGTAGTGAGGCGCTGGGTGGTGGCCGGGTAGTGAGGCGCTGGGTGGTGGCCGGGGAGTGAGGCGTTGGGTGGTGGATGATCTCATGGCAGCGATATTTTGCACAGGCTTGATTAATGAGCTTTAAATGGCTGTTTCCCCTCTTCCCAAAATACACCACCGGGTGATTGAGCGATGAACCATGGCCCATATGGCACGGAGGGCAGGAAGGGGGTGAGATGTGGAGGGGTGGTATGGTGTAGCATTCCTCTTCGAGGGGTAGCAGGAAGGGGGTGAGATGTGGAGGGGTAGCAGTAAGTGGAGAGATGGGGATGCATCCATATGGCACCCTATTCTATTTACAGTAGAGGAGGCTAGCATGGCTCTAGTACTATTCCCTTTACAGTAGAGGAGGCTCTACTACTATTCCCTTTACAGTAGAGGAGGCTGGTATGGCTCTAGTACTATTCCCTTTACAGTAGAGGAGGCTGGTATGGCTCTACTACTATTCCCTTTACAGTAGAGGAGGCTGGTATGGCTCTACTACTATTCCCTTTACAGTAGAGGAGGCTGGTATGGCTCTACTACTATTCCCTTTACAGTAGAGGAGGCTCTACTACTATTCCCTTTACAGTAGAGGAGGCTGGTATGGCTCTAGTACTATTCCCTTTACAGTAGAGGAGGCTGGTATGGCTCTAGTACTATTCCCTTTACAGTAGAGGAGGCTGGTATGGCTCTAGTACTATTCCCTTTACAGTAGAGGAGGCTCTAGTACTATTCCCTTTACAGTAGAGGAGGCTCTAGTACTATTCCCTTTACAGTAGAGGAGGCTGGTATGGCTCTAGTACTATTCCCTTTACAGTAGAGGAGGCTCTAGTACTATTCCCTTTACAGTAGAGGAGGCTGGTATGGCTCTACTACTATTCCCTTTACAGTAGAGGAGGCTCTAGTACTATTCCCTTTACAGTAGAGGAGGCTGGTATGGCTCTAGTACTATTCCCTTCACAGTAGAGGAGGCTGGTATGGCTCTAGTACTATTCCCTTTACAGTAGAGGAGGCTCTAGTACTATTCCCTATACAGTAGAAGAGGCTCTAGTACTATTCCCTTTACAGTAGGGGAGGCTCTAGTACTATTCCCTTTACAGTAGAAGAGGCTCTAGTACTATTCCCTTTACAGTAGAGGAGGCTCTAGTACTATTCCCTTTACAGTAGGGGAGGCTGGTATGGCTCTAGTACTATTCCCTTTACAGTAGGGGAGGCTCTAGTACTATTCCCTTTACAGTAGTGGAGGCTGGTATGGCTCTAGTACTATTCCCTTTACAGTAGAGGAGGCTCTACTACTATTCCCTTTACAGTAGAGGAGGCTGGTATGGCTCTAGTACTATTCCCTTTACAGTAGAGGAGGCTGGTATGGCTCTAGTACTATTCCCTTTACAGTAGAAGAGGCTCTAGTACTATTCCCTTTACAGTAGAGGAGGCTGGTATGGCTCTAGTACTATTCCCTTTACAGTAGAGGAGGCTGGTATGGCTCTACTACTATTCCCTTTACAGTAGAGGAGGCTGGTATGGCTCTACTACTATTCCCTTTACAGTAGAGGAGGCTGGTATGGCTCTACTACTATTCCCTTTACAGTAGAGGAGGCTCTACTACTATTCCCTTTACAGTAGAGGAGGCTGGTATGGCTCTAGTACTATTCCCTTTACAGTAGAGGAGGCTGGTATGGCTCTAGTACTATTCCCTTTACAGTAGAGGAGGCTGGTATGGCTCTAGTACTATTCCCTTTACAGTATAGGAGGCTCTAGTACTATTCCCTTTACAGTAGAGGAGGCTCTAGTACTATTCCCTTTACAGTAGAGGAGGCTGGTATGGCTCTAGTACTATTCCCTTTACAGTAGAGGAGGCTCTAGTACTTTTCCCTTTACAGTAGAGGAGGCTGGTATGGCTCTAGTACTATTCCCTTTACAGTAGAGGAGGCTCTAGTACTATTCCCTTTACAGTAGAGGAGGCTGGTATGGCTCTAGTACTATTCCCTTTACAGTAGGGGAGGCTGGTATGGCTCTAGTACTATTCCTTTACAGTAGGGGAGGCTCTAGTACTATTCCCTTTACAGTAGTGGAGGCTGGTATGGCTCTAGTACTATTCCCTTTACAGTAGAGGAGGCTCTACTACTATTCCCTTTACAGTAGAGGAGGCTGGTATGGCTCTAGTACTATTCCCTTTACAGTAGAGGAGGCTGGTATGGCTCTAGTACTATTCCCTTTACAGTAGAGGAGGCTGGTATGGCTCTAGTACTATTCCCTTTACAGTAGAGGAGGCTGGTATGGCTCTAGTACTATTCCCTTTACAGTAGTGGAGGCTGGTATGGCTCTAGTACTATTCCCTTTACAGTAGTGGAGGCTGGTATGGCTCTAGTACTATTCCCTTTACAGTAGAGGAGGCTCTAGTACTATTCCCTTTACAGTAGAGGAGGCTGGTATGGCTCTAGTACTATTCCCCAGTCCCTCTAGTCCTCCCCAGTCCATCTAGCCCTCCCCAGTCCCTCTAGCCCTCCCCAGTCTCTCTAGTCCTCCCCAGACCCTCTAGCCCTCCCCAGTCCCTCTAGTCCTCCCCAGTCCATCTAGCCCTCCCCAGTCCCTCTAGCCCTCCCCAGTGTCTCTAGCCCTCCCCTGTCCCTCTAGCCCTCCCCAGTTTCTAAAGTCCTCCCCAGTCCCTCTAGTCCTCCCCAGTCCATCTAGCCCTCCCCAGTTCCTCTAGCCCTCCCCAGTCCCTCTAGCCCTCCCCAGTCCCTCTAGTCCTCCCCAGTGTCTCTAGTCCTCCCCAGTCCCTCTAGTCCTCCCCAGTTTCTCTAGTCCTCCCCAGTCCCTCTAGTCCTCCCCAGTTTCTCTAGTCCTCCCCAGTCCCTCTAGTCCTCCCCAGTCCATCTAGCCCTCCCCAGTCCCTCTAGCCCTCCCCAGTCCCTCTAGCCCTCCCCAGTCCCTCTAGCCCTCCCCAGACCCTTCTAGCCCTCCCCACTCTCTAGTCCTCCTCAGAGAGAGATGAGCTAACAGGTTAGGACTGTTTAGTAGTGAGGAGGAGGAGCTAACAGGTTAGGACTGTTTAGTAGTGAGGAGGAGGAGCTAACAGGTTAGGACTGTTTAGTAGTGTGGAGGAGGAGCTAACAGGTTAGGACTGTTTAGTAGTGAGGAGGAGGAGCTAACAGGTTAGGACTGTTTAGTAGTGAGGAGGAGGAGCTAACAGGTTAGGACTGTTTAGTAGTGAGGAGGAGGAGCTAACAGGTTAGGACTGTTTAGTAGTGAGGAGGAGGAGCTAACAGGTTAGGACTGTTTAGTAGTGAGGAGGAGGAGCTAACAGGTTAGGACTGTTTAGTAGTGAGGAGGAGGAGCTAACAGGTTAGGACTGTTTAGTAGTGAGGAGGAGGAGCTAACAGGTTAGGACTGTTTAGTAGTGAGGAGGAGGAGCTAACAGGTTAGGACTGTTTAGTAGTGAGGAGGAGGAGCTAACAGGTTAGGACTGTTTAGTAGTGTGGAGGAGGAGCTAACAGGTTAGGACTGTTTAGTAGTGTGGAGGAGGAGCTAACAGGTTAGGACTGTTTAGTAGTGAGGAGGAGGAGCTAACAGGTTAGGACTGTTTAGTAGTGAGGAGGAGCTAACAGGTTAGGACTGTTTAGTAGTGTGGAGAAGGAGCTAACAGGTTAGTACTGTTTAGTAGTGAGGAGGAGGAGCTAACAGGTTAGGACTGTTTAGTAGTGAGGAGGAGGAGCTAACAGGTTAGGACTGTTTAGTAGTGAGGAGGAGGAGCTAACAGGTTAGGACTGTTTAGTAGTGAGGAGGAGGAGCTAACAGGTTAGGACTGTTTAGTAGTGAGGAGGAGCTAACAGGTTAGGACTGTTTAGTAGTGAGGAGGAGGAGCTAACAGGTTAGGACTGTTTAGTATTGAGGAGGAGGAGCTAACAGGTTAGGACTGTTTAGTAGTGAGGAGGAGGAGCTAACAGGTTAGGACTGTTTAGTAGTGAGGAGGAGGAGCTAACAGGTTAGGACTGTTTAGTAGTGAGGAGGAGGAGCTAACAGGTTAGGACTGTTTAGTAGTGAGGAGGAGGAGCTAACAGGTTAGGACTGTTTAGTAGTGTGGAGGAGGAGCTAACAGGTTAGGACTGTTTAGTAGTGAGGAGGAGGAGCTAACAGGTTAGGACTGTTTAGTAGTGTGGAGGAGGAGCTAACAGGTTAGGACTGTTTAGTAGTGAGGAGGAGGAGCTAACAGGTTAGGACTGTTTAGTAGTGAGGAGGAGGAGCTAACAGGTTAGGACTGTTTAGTAGTGAGGAGGAGGAGCTAACAGGTTAGGACTGTTTAGTAGTGAGGAGGAGGAGCTAACAGGTTAGGACTGTTTAGTAGTGAGGAGGAGGAGCTAACAGGTTAGGACTGTTTAGTAGTGAGGAGGAGGAGCTAACAGGTTAGGACTGTTTAGTATTGAGGAGGAGGAGCTAACAGGTTAGGACTGTTTAGTAGTGAGGAGGAGGAGCTAACAGGTTAGGACTGTTTAGTAGTGAGGAGGAGGAGCTAACAGGTTAGGACTGTTTAGTAGTGAGGAGGAGGAGCTAACAGGTTAGGACTGTTTAGTAGTGAGGAGGAGGAGCTAACAGGTTAGGACTGTTTAGTAGTGAGGAGGAGGAGCTAACAGGTTAGGACTGTTTAGTAGTGAGGAGGAGGAGCTAACAGGTTAGGACTGTTTAGTAGTGTGGAGGAGGAGCTAACAGGTTAGGACTGTTTAGTAGTGAGGAGGAGGAGCTAACAGGTTAGGACTGTTTAGTAGTGAGGAGGAGGAGCTAACAGGTTAGGACTGTTTAGTAGTGAGGAGGAGGAGCTAACAGGTTAGGACTGTTTAGTAGTGAGGAGGAGGAGCTAACAGGTTAGGACTGATTAGTAGTGAGGAGGAGGAGCTAACAGGTTAGGACTGTTTAGTAGTGTGGAGGAGGAGCTAACAGGTTAGGACTGTTTAGTAGTGAGGAGGAGGAGCTAACAGGTTAGGACTGTTTAGTAGTGAGGAGGAGGAGCTAACAGGTTAGGACTGTTTAGTAGTGAGGAGGAGGAGCTAACAGGTTAGGACTGTTTAGTAGTGAGGAGGAGGAGCTAACAGGTTAGGACTGTTTAGTAGTGAGGAGGAGGAGCTAACAGGTTAGGACTGTTTAGTAGTGAGGAGGAGGAGCTAACAGGTTAGGACTGTTTAGTAGTGAGGAGGAGGAGCTAACAGGTTAGGACTGTTTAGTAGTGAGGAGGAGGAGCTAACAGGTTAGGACTGTTTAGTAGTGAGGAGGAGGAGCTAACAGGTTAGGACTGTTTAGTAGTGAGGAGGAGGAGCTAACAGGTTAGGACTGTTTAGTAGTGAGGAGGAGGAGCTAACAGGTTAGGACTGTTTAGTAGTGAGGAGGAGCTAACAGGTTAGGACTGTTTAGTAGTGAGGAGGAGGAGCTAACAGGTTAGGACTGTTTAGTAGTGAGGAGGAGGAGCTAACAGGTTAGGACTGTTTAGTAGTGAGGAGGAGGAGCTAACAGGTTAGGACTGTTTAGTAGTGAGGAGGAGGAGCTAACAGGTTAGGACTGTTTAGTAGTGTGGAGGAGGAGCTAACAGGTTAGGACTGTTTAGTAGTGTGGAGGAGGAGCTAACAGGTTAGGACTGTTTAGTAGTGAGGAGGAGGAGCTAACAGGTTAGGACTGTTTAGTAGTGAGGAGGAGGAGCTAACAGGTTAGGACTGTTTAGTAGTGAGGAGGAGGAGCTAACAGGTTAGGACTGTTTAGTAGTGAGGAGGAGGAGCTAACAGGTTAGGACTGTTTAGTAGTGAGGAGGAGGAGCTAACAGGTTAGGACTGTTTAGTAGTGAGGAGGAGGAGCTAACAGGTTAGGACTGTTTAGTAGTGAGGAGGAGGAGCTAACAGGTTAGGACTGTTTAGTAGTGAGGAGGAGGAGCTAACAGGTTAGGACTGATTAGTAGTGAGGAGGAGGAGCTAACAGGTTAGGACTGTTTAGTAGTGTGGAGGAGGAGCTAACAGGTTAGGACTGTTTAGTAGTGAGGAGGAGGAGCTAACAGGTTAGGACTGTTTAGTAGTGAGGAGGAGGAGCTAACAGGTTAGGACTGTTTAGTAGTGAGGAGGAGGAGCTAACAGGTTAGGACTGTTTAGTAGTGAGGAGGAGGAGCTAACAGGTTAGGACTGTTTAGTAGTGAGGAGGAGGAGCTAACAGGTTAGGACTGTTTAGTAGTGAGGAGGAGGAGCTAACAGGTTAGGACTGTTTAGTAGTGAGGAGGAGGAGCTAACAGGTTAGGACTGTTTAGTAGTGAGGAGGAGGAGCTAACAGGTTAGGACTGTTTAGTAGTGAGGAGGAGGAGCTAACAGGTTAGGACTGTTTAGTAGTGAGGAGGAGGAGCTAACAGGTTAGGACTGTTTAGTAGTGAGGAGGAGGAGCTAACAGGTTAGGACTGTTTAGTAGTGAGGAGGAGGAGCTAACAGGTTAGGACTGTTTAGTAGTGAGGAGGAGGAGCTAACAGGTTAGGACTCTTTAGTAGTGAGGAGGAGGAGCTAACAGGTTAGGACTGTTTAGTAGTGAGGAGGAGGAGCTAACAGGTTAGGACTGTTTAGTAGTGAGGAGGAGGAGCTAACAGGTTAGGACTGTTTAGTAGTGAGGAGGAGGAGCTAACAGGTTAGGACTGTTTAGTAGTGAGGAGGAGGAGCTAACAGGTTAGGACTGTTTAGTAGTGAGGAGGAGGAGCTAACAGGTTAGGACTGTTTAGTAGTGAGGAGGAGGAGCTAACAGGTTAGGACTGTTTAGTATTGAGGAGGAGGAGCTAACAGGTTAGGACTGTTTAGTAGTGAGGAGGAGGAGCTAACAGGTTAGGACTGTTTAGTAGTGAGGAGGAGGAGCTAACAGGTCAGGACTGTTTAGTAGTGAGGAGGAGGAGCTAACAGGTTAGGACTGTTTAGTAGTGAGGAGGAGGAGCTAACAGGTTAGGACTGTTTAGTAGTGAGGAGGAGGAGCTAACAGGTTAGGACTGTTTAGTAGTGAGGAGGAGGAGCTAACAGGTTAGGACTGTTTAGTAGTGAGGAGGAGGAGCTAACAGGTTAGGACTGTTTAGTAGTGAGGAGGAGGAGCTAACAGGTTAGGACTGTTTAGTAGTGTGGAGGAGGAGCTAACAGGTTAGGACTGTTTAGTAGTGTGGAGGAGGAGCTAACAGGTTAGGACTGTTTAGTAGTGAGGAGGAGGAGCTAACAGGTTAGGACTGTTTAGTAGTGAGGAGGAGGAGCTAACAGGTTAGGACTGTTTAGTAGTGAGGAGGAGGAGCTAACAGGTTAGGACTGTTTAGTAGTGAGGAGGAGGAGCTAACAGGTTAGGACTGTTTAGTAGTGAGGAGGAGGAGCTAACAGGTTAGGACTGTTTAGTAGTGAGGAGGAGGAGCTAACAGGTTAGGACTGTTTAGTAGTGAGGAGGAGGAGCTAACAGGTTAGGACTGTTTAGTAGTGAGGAGGAGGAGCTAACAGGTTAGGACTGTTTAGTAGTGAGGAGGAGGAGCTAACAGGTTAGGACTGTTTAGTAGTGAGGAGGAGGAGCTAACAGGTTAGGACTGTTTAGTAGTGAGGAGGAGGAGCTAACAGGTTAGGACTGTTTAGTAGTGAGGAGGAGGAGCTAACAGGTTAGGACTGTTTAGTAGTGAGGAGGAGGAGCTAACAGGTTAGGACTGTTTAGTAGTGAGGAGGAGCTAACAGGTTAGGACTGTTTAGTAGTGAGGAGGAGGAGCTAACAGGTTAGGACTGTTTAGTAGTGAGTAGGAGGAGCTAACAGGTTAGGACTGTTTAGTAGTGAGGAGGAGGAGCTAACAGGTTAGGACTGTTTAGTAGTGAGGAGGAGGAGCTAACAGGTTAGGACTGTTTAGTATTGAGGAGGAGGAGCTAACAGGTTAGGACTGTTTAGTAGTGAGGAGGAGGAGCTAACAGGTTAAGACTGTTTAGTAGTGAGGAGGAGGAGCTAACAGGTTAGGACTGTTTAGTAGTGAGGAGGAGGAGCTAACAGGTTAGGACTGTTTAGTAGTGAGGAGGAGGAGCTAACAGGTTAGGACTGTTTAGTAGTGAGGAGGAGGAGCTAACAGGTTAGGACTGTTTAGTAGTGAGGAGGAGGAGCTAACAGGTTAGGACTGTTTAGTAGTGAGGAGGAGGAGCTAACAGGTTAGGACTGTTTAGTAGTGAGGAGGAGGAGCTAACAGGTTAGGACTGTTTAGTAGTGAGGAGGAGGAGCTAACAGGTTAGGACTGTTTAGTAGTGTGGAGGAGGAGCTAACAGGTTAGGACTGTTTAGTAGTGAGGAGGAGGAGCTAACAGGTTAGGACTGTTTAGTAGTGAGGAGGAGGAGCTAACAGGTTAGGACTGTTTAGTAGTGAGGAGGAGGAGCTAACAGGTTAGGACTGTTTAGTAGTGAGGAGGAGGAGCTAACAGGTTAGGACTGTTTAGTAGTGAGGAGGAGGAGCTAACAGGTTAGGACTGTTTAGTAGTGAGGAGGAGGAGCTAACAGGTTAGGACTGTTTAGTAGTGAGGAGGAGGAGCTAACAGGTTAGGACTGTTTAGTAGTGAGGAGGAGGAGCTAACAGGTTAGGACTGTTTAGTAGTGAGGAGGAGGAGCTAACAGGTTAGGACTGTTTAGTAGTGTGGAGGAGGAGCTAACAGGTTAGGACTGTTTAGTAGTGAGGAGGAGGAGCTAACAGGTTAGGACTGTTTAGTAGTGAGGAGGAGGAGCTAACAGGTTAGGACTGTTTAGTAGTGAGGAGGAGGAGCTAACAGGTTAGGACTGTTTAGTAGTGAGGAGGAGGAGCTAACAGGTTAGGACTGTTTAGTAGTGAGGAGGAGGAGCTAACAGGTTAGGACTGTTTAGTAGTGAGGAGGAGGAGCTAACAGGTTAGGACTGTTTAGTAGTGAGGAGGAGGAGCTAACAGGTTAGGACTGTTTAGTAGTGAGGAGGAGGAGCTAACAGGTTAGGACTGTTTAGTAGTGAGGAGGAGCTAACAGGTTAGGACTGTTTAGTAGTGAGGAGGAGGAGCTAACAGGTTAGGACTGTTTAGTAGTGAGGAGGAGGAGCTAACAGGTTAGGACTGTTTAGTAGTGAGGAGGAGGAGCTAACAGGTTAGGACTGTTTAGTAGTGAGGAGGAGGAGCTAACAGGTTAGGACTGTTTAGTAGTGAGGAGGAGGAGCTAACAGGTTAGGACTGTTTAGTAGTGAGGAGGAGGAGCTAACAGGTTAGGACTGTTTAGTAGTGAGGAGGAGGAGCTAACAGGTTAGGACTGTTTAGTAGTGAGGAGGAGCTAACAGGTTAGGACTGTTTAGTAGTGAGGAGGAGGAGCTAACAGGTTAGGACTGTTTAGTAGTGAGGAGGAGGAGCTAACAGGTTAGGACTGTTTAGTAGTGAGGAGGAGGAGCTAACAGGTTAGGACTGTTTAGTAGTGAGGAGGAGGAGCTAACAGGTTAGGACTGTTTAGTAGTGAGGAGGAGGAGCTAACAGGTTAGGACTGTTTAGTAGTGAGGAGGAGGAGCTAACAGGTTAGGACTGTTTAGTAGTGAGGAGGAGGAGCTAACAGGTTAGGACTGTTTAGTAGTGAGGAGGAGGAGCTAACAGGTTAGGACTGTTTAGTAGTGAGGAGGAGGAGCTAACAGGTTAGGACTGTTTAGTAGTGTGGAGGAGGAGCTAACAGGTTAGGACTGTTTAGTAGTGAGGAGGAGGAGCTAACAGGTTAGGACTGTTTAGTAGTGTGGAGGAGGAGCTAACAGGTTAGGACTGTTTAGTAGTGAGGAGGAGGAGCTAACAGGTTAGGACTGTTTAGTAGTGAGGAGGAGGAGCTAACAGGTTAGGACTGTTTAGTAGTGAGGAGGAGGAGCTAACAGGTTAGGACTGTTTAGTAGTGAGGAGGAGGAGCTAACAGGTTAGGACTGTTTAGTAGTGAGGAGGAGGAGCTAACAGGTTAGGACTGTTTAGTAGTGAGGAGGAGGAGCTAACAGGTTAGGACTGTTTAGTAGTGAGGAGGAGGAGCTAACAGGTTAGGACTGTTTAGTAGTGAGGAGGAGGAGCTAACAGGTTAGGACTGTTTAGTAGTGAGGAGGAGGAGCTAACAGGTTAGGACTGTTTAGTAGTGAGGAGGAGGAGCTAACAGGTTAGGACTGTTTAGTAGTGAGGAGGAGGAGCTAACAGGTTAGGACTGTTTAGTAGTGAGGAGGAGGAGCTAACAGGTTAGGACTGTTTAGTAGTGAGGAGGAGGAGCTAACAGGTTAGGACTGTTTAGTAGTGAGGAGGAGGAGCTAACAGGTTAGGACTGTTTAGTAGTGAGGAGGAGGAGCTAACAGGTTAGGACTGTTTAGTAGTGAGGAGGAGGAGCTAACAGGTTAGGACTGTTTAGTAGTGTGGAGGAGGAGCTAACAGGTTAGGACTGTTTAGTAGTGAGGAGGAGGAGCTAACAGGTTAGGACTGTTTAGTAGTGAGGAGGAGGAGCTAACAGGTTAGGACTGTTTAGTAGTGAGGAGGAGGAGCTAACAGGTTAGGACTGTTTAGTAGTGAGGAGGAGGAGCTAACAGGTTAGGACTGTTTAGTAGTGAGGAGGAGGAGCTAACAGGTTAGGACTGTTTAGTAGTGAGGAGGAGGAGCTAACAGGTTAGGACTGTTTAGTAGTGAGGAGGAGGAGCTAACAGGTTAGGACTGTTTAGTAGTGAGGAGGAGGAGCTAACAGGTTAGGACTGTTTAGTAGTGAGGAGGAGGAGCTAACAGGTTAGGACTGTTTAGTAGTGAGGAGGAGGAGCTAACAGGTTAGGACTGTTTAGTAGTGAAGAGGAGGAGCTAACAGGTTAGGACTGTTTAGTAGTGAGGAGGAGGAGCTAACAGGTTAGGACTGTTTAGTAGTGAAGAGGAGGAGCTAACAGGTTAGGACTGTTTAGTAGTGAGGAGGAGGAGCTAACAGGTTAGGACTGTTTAGTAGTGAGGAGGAGGAGCTAACAGGTTAGGACTGTTTAGTAGTGAGGAGGAGGAGCTAACAGGTTAGGACTGTTTAGTAGTGAGGAGGAGGAGCTAACAGGTTAGGACTGTTTAGTAGTGAGGAGGAGGAGCTAACAGGTTAGGACTGTTTAGTAGTGAGGAGGAGGAGCTTACAGGTTAGGACTGTTTAGTAGTGTGGAGGAGGAGCTAACAGGTTAGGACTGTTTAGTAGTGTGGAGGAGGAGCTAACAGGTTAGGACTGTTTAGTAGTGAGGAGGAGGAGCTAACAGGTTAGGACTGTTCAGTAGTGAGGAGGAGGAGCTAACAGGTTAGGACTGTTTAGTAGTGAGGAGGAGGAGCTAACAGGTTAGGACTGTTTAGTAGTGAGGAGGAGGAGCTAACAGGTTAGGACTGTTTAGTAGTGTGGAGGAGGAGGAGCTAACAGGTTAGGACTGTTTAGTAGTGAGGAGGAGGAGCTAACAGGTTAGGACTGTTTAGTAGTGAGGAGGAGGAGCTAACAGGTTAGGACTGTTTAGTAGTGAGGAGGAGGAGCTAACAGGTTAGGACTGTTTAGTAGTGTGGAGGAGGAGCTAACAGGTTAGGACTGTTTAGTAGTGAGGAGGAGGAGCTAACAGGTTAGGACTGTTTAGTAGTGAGGAGGAGGAGCTAACAGGTTAGGACTGTTTAGTAGTGAGGAGGAGGAGCTAACAGGTTAGGACTGTTTAGTAGTGAGGAGGAGGAGCTAACAGGTTAGGACTGTTTAGTAGTGAGGAGGAGGAGCTAACAGGTTAGGACTGTTTAGTAGTGAGGAGGAGGAGCTAACAGGTTAGGACTGTTTAGTAGTGAGGAGGAGGAGCTAACAGGTTAGGACTGTTTAGTAGTGAGGAGGAGGAGCTAACAGGTTAGGACTGTTTAGTAGTGAGGAGGAGGAGCTAACAGGTTAGGACTGTTTAGTAGTGAGGAGGAGGAGCTAACAGGTTAGGACTGTTTAGTAGTGAGGAGGAGGAGCTAACAGTTTAGGACTGTTTAGTAGTGAGGAGGAGGAGCTAACAGGTTAGGACTGTTTAGTAGTGAGGAGGAGGAGCTAACAGGTTAGGACTGTTTAGTAGTGAGGAGGAGGAGCTAACAGGTTAGGACTGTTTAGTAGTGAGGAGGAGGAGCTAACAGGTTAGGACTGTTTAGTAGTGAGGAGGAGGAGCTAACAGGTTAGGACTGTTTAGTAGTGAGGAGGAGGAGCTAACAGGTTAGGACTGTTTAGTAGTGAGGAGGAGGAGCTAACAGGTTAGGACTGTTTAGTAGTGAGGAGGAGGAGCTAACAGGTTAGGACTGTTTAGTAGTGAGGAGGAGGAGCTAACAGGTTAGGACTGTTTAGTAGTGAGGAGGAGGAGCTAACAGGTTAGGACTGTTTAGTAGTGAGGAGGAGGAGCTAACAGGTTAGGACTGTTTAGTAGTGAGGAGGAGGAGCTAACAGGTTAGGACTGTTTAGTAGTGAGGAGGAGGAGCTAACAGGTTAGGACTGTTTAGTAGTGAGGAGGAGGAGCTAACAGGTTAGGACTGTTTAGTAGTGTGGAGGAGGAGCTAACAGGTTAGGACTGTTTAGTAGTGAGGAGGAGGAGCTAACAGGTTAGGACTGTTTAGTAGTGAGGAGGAGCTAACAGGTTAGGACTGATTAGTAATGAGGAGGAGGAGCTAACAGGTTAGGACTGTTTAGTAGTGAGGAGGAGGAGCTAACAGGTTAGGACTGTTTAGTAGTGAGGAGGAGGAGCTAACAGGTTAGGACTGTTTAGTAGTGAGGAGGAGGAGCTAACAGGTTAGGACTGTTTAGTAGTGAGGAGGAGGAGCTAACAGGTTAGGACTGTTTAGTAGTGAGGAGGAGGAGCTAACAGGTTAGGACTGTTTAGTAGTGAGGAGGAGGAGCTAACAGGTTAGGACTGTTTAGTAGTGAGGAGGAGGAGCTAACAGGTTAGGACTGTTTAGTAGTGAGGAGGAGGAGCTAACAGGTTAGGACTGTTTAGTAGTGAGGAGGAGGAGCTAACAGGTTAGGACTGTTTAGTAGTGAGGAGGAGGAGCTAACAGGTTAGGACTGTTTAGTAGTGAGGAGGAGGAGCTAACAGGTTAGGACTGTTTAGTAGTGAGGAGGAGGAGCTAACAGGTTAGGACTGTTTAGTAGTGTGGAGGAGGAGCTAACAGGTTAGGACTGTTTAGTAGTGAGGAGGAGGAGCTAACAGGTTAGGACTGTTTAGTAGTGAGGAGGAGCTAACAGGTTAGGACTGATTAGTAATGAGGAGGAGGAGCTAACAGGTTAGGACTGTTTAGTAGTGAGGAGGAGGAGCTAACAGGTTAGGACTGTTTAGTAGTGAGGAGGAGGAGCTAACAGGTTAGGACTGTTTAGTAGTGAGGAGGAGGAGCTAACAGGTTAGGACTGTTTAGTAGTGAGGAGGAGGAGCTAACAGGTTAGGACTGTTTAGTAGTGAGGAGGAGGAGCTAACAGGTTAGGACTGTTTAGTATTGAGGAGGAGCTAACAGGTTAGGACTGTTTAGTAGTGAGGAGGAGGAGCTAACAGGTTAGGACTGTTTAGTAGTGAGGAGGAGGAGCTAACAGGTTAGGACTGTTTAGTAGTGAGGAGGAGGAGCTAACAGGTTAGGACTGTTTAGTAGTGAGGAGGAGGAGCTAACAGGTTAGGACTGTTTAGTAGTGAGGAGGAGGAGCTAACAGGTTAGGACTGTTTAGTAGTGAGGAGGAGGAGCTAACAGGTTAGGACTGTTTAGTAGTGAGGAGGAGGAGCTAACAGGTTAGGACTGTTTAGTAGTGAGGAGGAGGAGCTAACAGGTTAGGACTGTTTAGTAGTGAGGAGGAGGAGCTAACAGGTTAGGACTGTTTAGTAGTGAGGAGGAGGAGCTAACAGGTTAGGACTGTTTAGTAGTGAGGAGGAGGAGCTAACAGGTTAGGACTGTTTAGTATTGAGGAGGAGGAGCTAACAGGTTAGGACTGTTTAGTAGTGAGGAGGAGGAGCTAAAAGGTTAGGACTGTTTAGTAGTGAGGAGGAGGAGCTAACAGGTTAGGACTGTTTAGTAGTGAGGAGGAGGAGCTAACAGGTTAGGACTGTTTAGTAGTGAGGAGGAGGAGCTAACAGGTTAGGACTGTTTAGTAGTGTGGAGGAGGAGCTAACAGGTTAGGACTGTTTAGTAGTGAGGAGGAGGAGCTAACAGGTTAGGACTGTTTAGTAGTGTGGAGGAGGAGCTAACAGGTTAGGACTGTTTAGTAGTGAGGAGGAGGAGCTAACAGGTTAGGACTGTTTAGTAGTGTGGAGGAGGAGCTAACAGGTTAGGACTGTTTAGTAGTGAGGAGGAGGAGCTAACAGGTTAGGACTGTTTAGTAGTGAGGAGGAGGAGCTAACAGGTTAGGACTGTTTAGTAGTGTGGAGGAGGAGCTAACAGGTTAGGACTGTTTAGTAGTGAGGAGGAGGAGCTAACAGGTTAGGACTGTTTAGTAGTGTGGAGGAGGAGCTAACAGGTTAGGACTGTTTAGTAGTGAGGAGGAGGAGCTAACAGGTTAGGACTGTTTAGTAGTGAGGAGGAGGAGCTAACAGGTTAGGACTGTTTAGTAGTGAGGAGGAGGAGCTAACAGGTTAGGACTGTTTAGTAGTGAGGAGGAGGAGCTAACAGGTTAGGACTGTTTAGTAGTGAGGAGGAGGAGCTAACAGGTTAGGACTGTTTAGTAGTGAGGAGGAGGAGCTAACAGGTTAGGACTGTTTAGTAGTGAGGAGGAGGAGCTAACAGGTTAGGACTGTTTAGTAGTGAGGAGGAGGAGCTAACAGGTTAGGACTGTTTAGTAGTGAGGAGGAGGAGCTAACAGGTTAGGACTGTTTAGTAGTGAGGAGGAGGAGCTAACAGGTTAGGACTGTTTAGTAGTGAGGAGGAGGAGCTAACAGGTTAGGACTGTTTAGTAGTGAGGAGGAGGAGCTAACAGGTTAGGACTGTTTAGTAGTGAGGAGGAGGAGCTAACAGGTTAGGACTGTTTAGTAGTGAGGAGGAGGAGGAGCTAACAGGTTAGGACTGTTTAGTAGTGAGGAGGAGGAGCTAACAGGTTAGGACTGTTTAGTAGTGAGGAGGAGGAGCTAACAGGTTAGGACTGTTTAGTAGTGAGGAGGAGGAGCTAACAGGTTAGGACTGTTTAGTAGTGAGGAGGAGGAGCTAACAGGTTAGGACTGTTTAGTAGTGAGGAGGAGCTAACAGGTTAGGACTGATTAGTAATGAGGAGGAGGAGCTAACAGGTTAGGACTGTTTAGTAGTGAGGAGGAGGAGCTAACAGGTTAGGACTGTTTAGTAGTGAGGAGGAGGAGCTAACAGGTTAGGACTGTTTAGTAGTGAGGAGGAGGAGCTAACAGGTTAGGACTGTTTAGTAGTGAGGAGGAGGAGCTAACAGGTTAGGACTGTTTAGTAGTGAGGAGGAGGAGCTAACAGGTTAGGACTGTTTAGTATTGAGGAGGAGCTAACAGGTTAGGACTGTTTAGTAGTGAGGAGGAGGAGCTAACAGGTTAGGACTGTTTAGTAGTGAGGAGGAGGAGCTAACAGGTTAGGACTGTTTAGTAGTGAGGAGGAGGAGCTAACAGGTTAGGACTGTTTAGTAGTGAGGAGGAGGAGCTAACAGGTTAGGACTGTTTAGTAGTGAGGAGGAGGAGCTAACAGGTTAGGACTGTTTAGTAGTGAGGAGGAGGAGCTAACAGGTTAGGACTGTTTAGTAGTGAGGAGGAGGAGCTAACAGGTTAGGACTGTTTAGTAGTGAGGAGGAGGAGCTAACAGGTTAGGACTGTTTAGTAGTGAGGAGGAGGAGCTAACAGGTTAGGACTGTTTAGTAGTGAGGAGGAGGAGCTAACAGGTTAGGACTGTTTAGTAGTGAGGAGGAGGAGCTAACAGGTTAGGACTGTTTAGTATTGAGGAGGAGGAGCTAACAGGTTAGGACTGTTTAGTAGTGAGGAGGAGGAGCTAACAGGTTAGGACTGTTTAGTAGTGAGGAGGAGGAGCTAACAGGTTAGGACTGTTTAGTAGTGAGGAGGAGGAGCTAACAGGTTAGGACTGTTTAGTAGTGAGGAGGAGGAGCTAACAGGTTAGGACTGTTTAGTAGTGAGGAGGAGGAGCTAACAGGTTAGGACTGTTTAGTAGTGAGGAGGAGGAGCTAACAGGTTAGGACTGTTTAGTAGTGAGGAGGAGGAGCTAACAGGTTAGGACTGTTTAGTAGTGAGGAGGAGGAGCTAACAGGTTAGGACTGTTTAGTAGTGAGGAGGAGGAGCTAACAGGTTAGGACTGTTTAGTAGTGAGGAGGAGGAGCTAACAGGTTAGGACTGTTTAGTAGTGAGGAGGAGGAGCTAACAGGTTAGGACTGTTTAGTAGTGAGGAGGAGGAGCTAACAGGTTAGGACTGTTTAGTAGTGAGGAGGAGGAGCTAACAGGTTAGGACTGTTTAGTAGTGAGGAGGAGGAGCTAACAGGTTAGGACTGTTTAGTAGTGAGGAGGAGGAGCTAACAGGTTAGGACTGTTTAGTAGTGAGGAGGAGGAGCTAACAGGTTAGGACTGTTTAGTAGTGAGGAGGAGGAGCTAACAGGTTAGGACTGTTTAGTAGTGAGGAGGAGGAGCTAACAGGTTAGGACTGTTTAGTAGTGAGGAGGAGGAGCTAACAGGTTAGGACTGTTTAGTAGTGAGGAGGAGGAGCTAACAGGTTAGGACTGTTTAGTAGTGAGGAGGAGGAGCTAACAGGTTAGGACTGTTTAGTAGTGAGGAGGAGGAGCTAACAGGTTAGGACTGTTTAGTAGTGAGGAGGAGGAGCTAACAGGTTAGGACTGTTTAGTAGTGAGGAGGAGGAGCTAACAGGTTAGGACTGTTTAGTAGTGAGGAGGAGGAGCTAACAGGTTAGGACTGTTTAGTAGTGAGGAGGAGGAGCTAACAGGTTAGGACTGTTTAGTAGTGAGGAGGAGGAGCTAACAGGTTAGGACTGTTTAGTAGTGAGGAGGAGGAGCTAACAGGTTAGGACTGTTTAGTAGTGAGGAGGAGGAGCTAACAGGTTAGGACTGTTTAGTAGTGAGGAGGAGGAGCTAACAGGTTAGGACTGTTTAGTAGTGAGGAGGAGGAGCTAACAGGTTAGGACTGTTTAGTAGTGAGGAGGAGGAGCTAACAGGTTAGGACTGTTTAGTAGTGAGGAGGAGGAGCTAACAGGTTAGGACTGTTTAGTAGTGAGGAGGAGGAGCTAACAGGTTAGGACTGTTTAGTAGTGAGGAGGAGGAGCTAACAGGTTAGGACTGTTTAGTAGTGAGGAGGAGGAGCTAACAGGTTAGGACTGTTTAGTAGTGAGGAGGAGGAGCTAACAGGTTAGGACTGTTTAGTAGTGAGGAGGAGGAGCTAACAGGTTAGGACTGTTTAGTAGTGAGGAGGAGGAGCTAACAGGTTAGGACTGTTTAGTAGTGTGGAGGAGGAGCTAACAGGTTAGGACTGTTTAGTAGTGAGGAGGAGGAGCTAACAGGTTAGGACTGTTTAGTAGTGTGGAGGAGGAGCTAACAGGTTAGGACTGTTTAGTAGTGAGGAGGAGGAGCTAACAGGTTAGGACTGTTTAGTAGTGAGGAGGAGGAGCTAACAGGTTAGGACTGTTTAGTAGTGAGGAGGAGGAGCTAACAGGTTAGGACTGTTTAGTAGTGAGGAGGAGCTAACAGGTTAGGACTGTTTAGTAGTGAGGAGGAGGAGCTAACAGGTTAGGACTGTTTAGTAGTGTGGAGGAGGAGCTAACAGGTTAGGACTGTTTAGTAGTGAGGAGGAGGAGCTAACAGGTTAGGACTGTTTAGTAGTGTGGAGGAGGAGCTAACAGGTTAGGACTGTTTAGTAGTGAGGAGGAGCTAACAGGTTAGGACTGTTTAGTAGTGAGGAGGAGGAGCTAACAGGTTAGGACTGTTTAGTAGTGAGGAGGAGGAGCTAACAGGTTAGGACTGTTTAGTAGTGTGGAGGAGGAGCTAACAGGTTAGGACTGTTTAGTAGTGTGGAGGAGGAGCTAACAGGTTAGGACTGTTTAGTAGTGAGGAGGAGGAGCTAACAGGTTAGGACTGTTTAGTAGTGAGGAGGAGGAGCTAACAGGTTAGGACTGTTTAGTAGTGAGGAGGAGGAGCTAACAGGTTAGGACTGTTTAGTAGTGAGGAGGAGGAGCTAACAGGTTAGGACTGTTTAGTAGTGAGGAGGAGGAGCTAACAGGTTAGGACTGTTTAGTAGTGAGGAGGAGGAGCTAACAGGTTAGGACTGTTTAGTAGTGAGGAGGAGGAGCTAACAGGTTAGGACTGTTTAGTAGTGAGGAGGAGGAGCTAACAGGTTAGGACTGTTTAGTAGTGAGGAGGAGGAGCTAACAGGTTAGGACTGTTTAGTAGTGAGGAGGAGGAGCTAACAGGTTAGGACTGTTTAGTAGTGAGGAGGAGGAGCTAACAGGTTAGGACTGTTTAGTAGTGAGGAGGAGGAGCTAACAGGTTAGGACTGTTTAGTAGTGAGGAGGAGGAGCTAACAGGTTAGGACTGTTTAGTAGTGAGGAGGAGGAGCTAACAGGTTAGGACTGTTTAGTAGTGAGGAGGAGGAGCTAACAGGTTAGGACTGTTTAGTAGTGAGGAGGAGGAGCTAACAGGTTAGGACTGTTTAGTAGTGAGGAGGAGGAGCTAACAGGTTAGGACTGTTTAGTAGTGAGGAGGAGGAGCTAACAGGTTAGGACTGTTTAGTATTGAGGAGGAGGAGCTAACAGGTTAGGACTGTTTAGTAGTGAGGAGGAGGAGCTAACAGGTTAGGACTGTTTAGTAGTGAGGAGGAGGAGCTAACAGGTTAGGACTGTTTAGTAGTGAGGAGGAGGAGCTAACAGGTTAGGACTGTTTAGTAGTGAGGAGGAGGAGCTAACAGGTTAGGACTGTTTAGTAAAGAGGAGGAGGAGCTAACAGGTTAGGACTGTTTAGTAGTGAGGAGGAGGAGCTAACAGGTTAGGACTGTTTAGTAGTGAGGAGGAGGAGCTAACAGGTTAGGACTGTTTAGTAGTGAGGAGGAGGAGCTAACAGGTTAGGACTGTTTAGTAGTGAGGAGGAGGAGCTAACAGGTTAGGACTGTTTAGTAGTGAGGAGGAGGAGCTAACAGGTTAGGACTGTTTAGTAGTGAGGAGGAGGAGCTAACAGGTTAGGACTGTTTAGTAGTGAGGAGGAGGAGCTAACAGGTTAGGACTGTTTAGTAGTGAGGAGGAGGAGCTAACAGGTTAGGACTGTTTAGTAGTGAGGAGGAGGAGCTAACAGGTTAGGACTGTTTAGTAGTGAGGAGGAGGAGCTAACAGGTTAGGACTGTTTAGTAGTGAGGAGGAGGAGCTAACAGGTTAGGACTGTTTAGTAGTGTGGAGGAGGAGGAGCTAACAGGTTAGGACTGTTTAGTAGTGAGGAGGAGGAGCTAACAGGTTAGGACTGTTTAGTAGTGAGGAGGAGCTAACAGGTTAGGACTGTTTAGTAGTGAGGAGGAGGAGCTAACAGGTTAGGACTGTTTAGTAGTGAGGAGGAGGAGCTAACAGGTTAGGGCTGTTTAGTAGTGAGGAGGAGCTAACAGGTTAGGGCTGTTTAGTAGCGTGGTGTGTGGAGTGGGGGTTGGTGGGGAGGGGAGGAAGGAGGAGGAAGAGGAGGACTAGGAGAGGAGGAAGGGAGGGGGGGGTGATGAGGAGTCTGATGTGAAAAGCAGCTCCTGCGTGAGTGGATTTAGACACCTCTGTCTTTCCGGCTTGAGTCAGTCGGGATGAAAGAGGGATGACAGTTCATCAGAGAAGACTGGGTCACCACACACCCACTTATCACTGCTGTCACACAAGACACATAGCTACCCTGACCTCTCTATCGGCCCAAATGTTACACTTAGTCATAGAGAAGGAAAGAGGGATGAGAGAGAGAGAGAGAGAGAGAGAGAGAGAGAGAGAGAAAGGAGAGAGAGAGAGAGAAAGGAGAGAGAGAGAGAAAGGAGAGAGAGAGAAAAGGAGAGAGACAGAGGGATGAGAGAGAAAGCGAGAGAGATAGCGAGAGAGAGAGGGGGATGAGAGAGAAAGAAAGAGAGGGAGATTGGTATAGAGAGTGAGAGAGAGGCTCCTCTATGTCTACAGAGAACAGACACGCTACCATACAGTCCAGCCAGCGATTATTAAGGAACCAGACAATTGATGGTCCGTCGGAGAGACTGAAGACATCCAGGATCCAGTAGGGAGTCCGTCAGACATCTCGTCTCTTGCTTTGTCTCACTTCCATTACGTGTTCCTCTGAGAGAGGAGAGAAAAGGAGTGCTGGATGGGTGCACGACAGGGGAGGGTCGCGGTTATGGTTAGAGCCGAGAGCTGTAGCTGTAGGGGTGGGTCGCGGTTATGGTTAGAGCCCAGAGCTGTAGGGGTGGGTCGCGGTTATGGTTAGAGCCCAGAGCTGTAGCTGTAGGGGTGGATCGCGGTTATGGTTAGAGCCCAGAGCTGTAGGGGTGGGTCGCGGTTATGGTTAGAGCCCAGAGCTGTAGCTGTAGGGGTGGGTCGCGGTTATGGTTAGAGCCCAGAGTTGTAGCTGTAGGGGTGGGTCGCGGTTATGGTTAGAGCCCAGAGCTGTAGCTGTAGGGGTGGGTCGCGGTTATGGTTAGAGCCCAGAGCTGTAGCTGTAGGGGTGGGTCACGGTTATGGTTAGAGCCCAGAGCTGTAGCTGTAGGGGTGGGTCACGGTTATGGTTAGAGCCCAGAGCTGTAGCTGTAGGGGTGGGTCACGGTTATGGTTAGAGCCCAGAGCTGTAGCTGTAGGGGTGGGTCACGGTTATGGTTAGAGTCCAGAGCTGTAGCTGTAGGGGTGGGTCACGGTTATGGTTAGAGCCCAGAGCTGTAGGGGTGGGTCACGGTTATGGTTAGAGCCCAGAGCTGTAGGGGTGGGTCACGGTTATGGTTAGAGCCCAGAGCTGTAGCTGTAGGGGTGGGTCGCGGTTATGGTTAGAGCCCAGAGCTGTAGGGGTGGGTCGCGGTTATGGTTAGAGCCCAGAGCTGTAGCTGTAGGGGTGGGTCACGGTTATGGTTAGAGCACAGAGCTGTAGGGGTGGGTCGCGGTTATGGTTAGAGCCCAGAGCTGTAGCTGTAGGGGTGGGTCGCAGTTATGGTTAGAGCCAAGAGCTGTAGCTGTAGGGGTGGGTCACGGTTATGGTTAGAGCCCAGAGCTGTAGGGGTGGGTCACGGTTATGGTTAGAGCCCAGAGCTGTAGGGGTGGGTCGCGGTTATGGTTAGAGCCCAGAGCTGTAGCTGTAGGGGTGGGTCGCGGTTATGGTTAGAGCCCAGAGTTGTAGCTGTAGGGGTGGGTCGCGGTTATGGTTAGAGCCCAGAGCTGTAGCTGTAGGGGTGGGTCGCGGTTATGGTTAGAGCCCAGAGCTGTAGCTGTAGGGGTGGGTCACGGTTATGGTTAGAGCCCAGAGCTGTAGCTGTAGGGGTGGGTCACGGTTATGGTTAGAGCCCAGAGCTGTAGCTGTAGGGGTGGGTCACGGTTATGGTTAGAGCCCAGAGCTGTAGCTGTAGGGGTGGGTCACGGTTATGGTTAGAGTCCAGAGCTGTAGCTGTAGGGGTGGGTCACGGTTATGGTTAGAGCCCAGAGCTGTAGCTGTAGGGGTGGGTCGCGGTTATGGTTAGAGCCCAGAGCTGTAGGGGTGGGTCGCGGTTATGGTTAGAGCCCAGAGCTGTAGCTGTAGGGGGGGGTCGCGGTTATGGTTAGATTCCAGAGCTGTAGGGGTGGGTCGCGGTTATGGTTAGAGCCCAGAGCTGTAGCTGTAGGGGTGGGTCGCGGTTATGGTTAGAGCCCAGAGCTGTAGGGGTGGGTCACGGTTATGGTTAGAGCCCAGAGCTGTAGCTGTAGGGGTGGGTCGCAGTTATGGTTAGAGCCAAGAGCTGTAGCTGTAGGGGTGGGTCACGGTTATGGTTAGAGCCCAGAGCTGTAGGGGTGGGTCACGGTTATGGTTAGAGCCCAGAGCTGTAGGGGTGGGTCGCGGTTATGGTTAGAGCCCAGAGCTGTAGCTGTAGGGGTGGGTCACGGTTATGGTTAGAGCCGAGAGCTGTAGGGGTGGGTCACGGTTATGGTTAGAGCCCAGAGCTGTAGCTGTAGGGGAGGGTCACGGTTATGGTTAGAGCCCAGAGCTGTAGCTGTAGGGGAGGGTCGCGGTTATGGTTAGAGCCCAGAGCTGTAGCTGTAGGGGTGGGTCACGGTTATGGTTAGAGCCCAGAGCTGTAGGGGTGGGTCACGGTTATGGTTAGAGCCCAGAGCTGTAGCTGTAGGGGTGTGTCGCGGTTATGGTTAGAGCCCAGAGCTGTAGGGGTGGGTTGCGGTTATGGTTAGAGCCCAGAGCTGTAGGGGTGGGTCACGGTTATGGTTAGAGCCCAGAGCTGTAGCTGTAGGGGTGGGTCGCGGTTATGGTTAGAGCCCAGAGCTGTAGCTGTAGGGGAGGGTCACGGTTATGGTTAGAGCCCAGAGCTGTAGGGGTGGGTCACGGTTATGGTTAGAGCCCAGAGCTGTAGGGGTGGGTCACGGTTATGGTTAGAGCCCAGAGCTGTAGGGGTGGGTCGCGGTTATGGTTAGAGCCCAGAGCTGTAGCTGTAGGGGTGGGTCACGGTTATGGTTAGAGCCCAGAGTTGTAGCTGTAGGGAGTTCTAGAATTGAATCAAATGAAGCACTTTGCTATTCTAGGAAAAGTGGGTCGGGGTTGTGAAGCGGGGTGGGTCAGGGTTGTGAAGCGTGGTGGGTCAGGGTTGTGGGGTGGGTGGGTCGCGGTTATGGTTAGAGAGGTGTGCGGGAGAATTCAATCAAATGAAGCACTTTGCTATTCTAGGAAAAGTGGGTCGGGGTTGTGAAGCGGGGTGGGTCAGGGTTGTGAAGCGTGGTGGGTCAGGGTTGTGGGGTGGGGTGGGTCGGGGTTGTGAAGCAGGGTGGGTCGGGGTTGTGAAGCGGGTTGGGTCGGGGTTGTGGAGCGGGGTGGGTCGGGGTTGTGGAGCGGGGTGGGTCGCGGTTATGGTTAGAGCCCAGAGCTGTAGGGATGGGTCGCGGTTATGGTTAGAGCCCAGAGCTGTAGGGGTGGGTCGCGGTTATGGTTAGAGCCCAGAGCTGTAGCTGTAGGGGTGGGTCGCGGTTATGGTTAGAGCCCAGAGCTGTAGGGGTGGGTCGCGGTTAAGGTTAGAGCCCAGAGCTGTAGGGGTGGGTCACGGTTATGGTTAGATGCCAGAGCTGTAGTTGTGGGTCGCGGTTATGGTTAGAACCCAGAGCTGTAGCTGTAGGGGTGGGTCACGGTTATGGTTAGAGCCGAGAGCTGTAGGGGTGGGTCACGGTTATGGTTAGAGCCCAGAGCTGTAGCTGTAGGGGAGGGTCACGGTTATGGTTAGAGCCCAGAGCTGTTGCTGTAGGGGAGGGTCGCGGTTATGGTTAGAGCCCAGAGCTGTAGCTGTAGGGGTGGGTCACGGTTATGGTTAGAGCCCAGAGCTGTAGGGTTGGGTCACGGTTATGGTTAGAGCCCAGAGCTGTAGCTGTAGGGGTGTGTCGCGGTTATGGTTAGAGCCCAGAGCTGTAGCTGTAGGGGAGGGTCACGGTTATGGTTAGAGCCCAGAGCTGTAGCTGTAGGGGTGGGTCACGGTTATGGTTAGAGCCCAGAGCTGTAGCTGTAGGGGTGGGTCACGGTTATGGTTAGAGCCCAGAGCTGTAGCTGTAGAGGTGGGTCGCGGTTATGGTTAGAGCCCAGAGCTGTAGGGGTGGGTCGCGGTTATGGTTAGAGCCCAGAGCTGTAGCTGTAGGGGTGGGTCGCGGTTATGGTTAGATTCCAGAGCTGTAGCGGTAGGGGTGGGTCGCGGTTATGGTTAGAGCCCAGAGCTGTAGGGGTGGGTCGCGGTTATGGTTAGAGCCGAGAGCTGTAGCTGTAGGGGTGGGTCGCGGTTATGGTTAGAGCCCAGAGCTGTAGGGGTGGGTCACGGTTATGGTTAGAGCCCAGAGCTGTAGCTGTAGGGGTGGGTCGCGGTTATGGTTAGAGCCCAGAGCTGTAGGGGTGGGTCGCTGTTATGGTTAGAGCCCAGAGCTGTAGCTGTAGGGGTGGGTCACGGTTATGGTTAGAGCCCAGAGCTGTAGCTGTAGGGGTGGGTCGCGGTTATGGTTAGAGCCCAGAGCTGTAGCTGTAGGGGTGGGTCACGGTTATGGTTAGAGCCCAGAGCTGTAGGGGTGGGTCGCGGTTATGGTTAGAGCCGAGAGCTGTAGCTGTAGGGGTGGGTCGCGGTTATGGTTAGAGCCCAGAGCTGTAGGGGTGGGTCACGGTTATGGTTAGAGCCCAGAGCTGTAGCTGTAGGGGTGGGTCGCGGTTATGGTTAGAGCCCAGAGCTGTAGGGGTGGGTCGCTGTTATGGTTAGAGCCCAGAGCTGTAGCTGTAGGGGTGGGTCACGGTTATGGTTAGAGCCCAGAGCTGTAGCTGTAGGGGTGGGTCGCGGTTATGGTTAGAGCCCAGAGCTGTAGCTGTAGGGGTGGGTCACGGTTATGGTTAGAGCCCAGAGCTGTAGGGGTGGGTCACGGTTATGGTTAGAGCCCAGAGCTGTAGCTGTAGGGGTGGGTCACGGTTATGGTTAGAGCCCAGAGCTGTAGGGGTGGGTCGCGGTTATGGTTAGAGCCCAGAGCTGTAGGGGTGGGTCACGGTTATGGTTAGAGCCCAGAGCTGTAGCTGTAGGGGTGGGTCACGGGTATGGTTAGAGCCCAGAGCTGTAGCTGTAGGGGTGGGTCGCGGTTATGGTTAGAGCCGAGAGCTGTAGCTGTAGGGGTGGGTCACGGTTATGGTTAGAGCCCAGAGCTGTAGCTGTAGGGGTGGGTCACGGTTATGGTTAGAGCCCAGAGCTGTAGGGGTGGGTCACGGTTATGGTTAGAGCCCAGAGCTGTAGCTGTAGGGGTGGGTCGCGGTTATGGTTAGAGCCCAGAGTTGTAGCTGTAGGGAGTTCTAGAATTGAATCAAATGAAGCACTTTGCTATTCTAGGAAAAGTGGGTCGGGGTTGTGAAGCGGGGTGGGTCAGGGTTGTGAAGCGTGGTGGGTCAGGGTTGTGGGGTGGGGTGGGTCGGGGTTGTGAAGCAGGGTGGGTCGGGGTTGTGAAGCGGGGTGGGTCGGGGTTGTGGAGCGGGGTGGGTCGGGGTTGTGAAGCGGGGTGGGTCGGAGTTGTGAAGCGGGGTGGGTCAGGGTTGTGAAGCGGGGTGGGTCTGGGTTGTGGAGTGGGGTGGGTCGGGGTTGTGGAGCAGGGTGGGTCGGGGTTGTGAAGCGGGGTGGGTCGGGGTTGTGGAGCGGGGTGGGTCGGGGGTTGTGGAGCGGGGTGGGTCGGGGTTGTGGAGTGGGGTGGGTCGGGGTTGTGGAGCGGGGTGGGTCGGGGTAGTGAAGCAGGGTGGGTCGGGGTTGTGAAGCGGGGTGGGTCGGGGTTGTGAAGCGGGGTGGGTCTGGGTTGTGAAGCACGGTGGGTCGGGGTTGTGAAGCGGGGTGGGTCGGGGTTGTGGAGTGGGGTGGGTCGGGGTTGTGAAGCGGGGTGGGTCAGGGTTGTGGAGTGGGGTGGGTCGGGGTTGTGGAGTGGGGTGGGTCGGGGTTGTGAAGCGGGGTGGGTCGGGGTTGTGGAGCGGGGTGGGTCCGGGATGTGAAGTGGGGTGGGTCGGGGTTGTGAAGTGGGGTGGGTCGGGGTTGTGAGGCGGGGTGGGTCGGGGTTGTGGAGCGGGGTGGGTCGGGGTTGTGAAGCGGGGTGGGTCCGGGTTGTGAAGCACGGTGGGTCGGGGTTGTGAAGCGGGGTGGGTCGGGGTTGTGAAGTGGGGTGGGTCGGGGTTGTGAGGCGGGGTGGGTCAGGGTTGTGGAGTGGGGTGGGTCGGGGGTTGTGAAGCGGGGTGGGTCGGGGTTGTGAAGCAGGGAGGGTCGGGGTTGTGAAGCGGAGTGGGTCGGGGTTGTGGAGTGGGGTGGGTCGGGGTTGTGAAGCGGGGTGGGTCGGGGTTGTGGAGCGGGGTGGGTCCGGGATGTGAAGTGGGGTGGGTCGGGGTTGTGAAGTGGGGTGGGTCGGGGTTGTGAGGCGGGGTGGGTCGGGGTTGTGGAGCGGGGTGGGTCGGGGTTGTGAAGCGGGGTGGGTCGGGGTTGTGGGGCGGGGTGGGTCGGGGTTGTGAAGCGGGGTGGGTCGGGGTTGTGGGGCGGGGTGGGTCGGGGTTGTGGAGCGGGGTGGGTCGGGGTTGTGGAGCGGGGTGGGTCGGGGTTGTGGAGCGGGGTGGGTCGGGGTTGTGGAGCGGGGTGGGTCGGGGTTGTGGAGTGGGGTGGGTCGGGGTTGTGGAGTGGGGTGGGTCGGGGTTGTGGAGTGGGGTGGGTCGGGGTTGTGGAGTGGGGTGGGTCGGGGTTGTGGAGTGGGGTGGGTCGGGGTTGTGGAGCGGGGTGGGTCGGGGTTGTGAAGCGGGGTGGGTCGGGGTTGTGGAGCGGGGTGGGTCGGGGTTGTGGAGCGGGGTGGGTCGGGGTTGTGGAGCGGGGTGGGTCGGGGTTGTGGAGCGGGGTGGGTCGGGGTTGTGGAGCGGGGTGGGTCCGGGATGTGAAGCGGGGTGGGTCGGGGTTGTGAAGTGGGGTGGGTCGGGGTTGTGAAGCAGGGAGGGTCGGGGTTGTGAAGCGGAGTGGGTCGGGGTTGTGGAGTGGGGTGGGTCGGGGTTGTGAAGCGGGGTGGGTCGGGGTTGTGGAGCGGGGTGGGTCCGGGATGTGAAGTGGGGTGGGTCAGGGTTGTGAAGTGGGGTGGGTCGGGGTTGTGGAGCGGGGTGGGTCGGGGTTGTGGAGCGGGGTGGGTCCGGGTTGTGAAGCGGGGTGGGTCCGGGTTGTGAAGCGGGGTGGGTCGGGGTTGTAGAGAAATGAAGTACTGTGGGGTGAATTTATGTCTTCGTAGAAACACCCCAAAACATCAGTCATCTGTTGCTCAACATCTTGTGGGATGTAATCGTCCTGATCAGAGCCGTGAAGAACATCTTCCTCAGAGTTTCCACCTCTTGTGCCCTATTGGCACGACGCACGACCGTGTTCGCCAACGTTTTACAACGTTTTACCAAACATTATTAAATCAAGGATCAAGTTACTGCAGTCTCTCTTCTAACTGTACAGTCGTGGCCAAAAGTTTTGAGAATGACACAAATATTAATTTTCAAAAAGTCTGCTGCCTCAGTTTGTATGATGGCAATTTGCAAATACTCCAGAATATTATGAAAAGTGATCAGATGAATTGCAATTAATTACAAAGTCCCTCTTTGCCATGCAAATGAACTGAATCGCCAAAAACATTTCCACTGCATTTCAATGCCAGAACAATGCCTTTCCCAGCATGATGGAGCACCTTGCCATAAGGCAAACGTGATAACTAAGTGGCTCGGGGAACAAAACATCGATATTTTGGGTCCATGGCCAGGAAACTCCCCAGACCTTAATCCCATTGAGAACATGTGGTCAATCCTCAAGAGGCAGGTGGACAAACAAAAACCCACAAATTCTGACAAACTCCAAGCATTGATTATTCAAGAATGGGCTGCCATCAGTCAGGATGTGGCCCAGAAGTTAATTGACAGCATGCCAGGGCAGATTGCAGAGGTCTTGAAAAAGAAGGGTCACCACTGCAAATATTGATTCTGCAACTTCATGTTATTGTCAATAAAAGCCTTTGACACTTATGAAATGCTTGTAATTATACTTCGGTATTCCATAGTAACATCTGACAAAAATATCTAAAGACACTGAAGCAGCAAACTTTGTGGAAACAAATGTCATTCTCAAAACTTTTGGCCACGACTGTAGACTCATAAACCCCCGACCAACAGACCAACCGACCGACCGACCGACCGACCGACCGACCGACCGACCGACCAACTGACCTCCTTTCTCATCCTAATACCTCATCCATCCCTCCTTTCTCATCCTAATACCTCATCCATCCCTCCTTTCTCATCCTAATACCTCACCCATCACTCCTTTCTCATCCTAATACCTCACCCCCTCCCTCCTTTCTCATCCTAATACCTCACCCCCTCCCTCCTTTCTCATCCTAATACCTCACCCCCTCCCTCCTTTCTCATCCTAATACCTCACCCCATCCCTCCTTTCTCATCCTAATACCTCATCCATCCCTCCTTTCTCATCCTAATACCTCATCCATCCCTCCTTTCTCATCCTAATACCTCATCCATCCCTCCTTTCTCATCCTAATACCTCACCCCCTCCCTCCTTTCTCATCCTAATACCTCATCCCTCCCTCCTTTCTCATCCTAATACCTCATCCATCCCTCCTTTCTCATTCTAATACCTCATTCATCCCTCCTTTCTCATCCTAATACCTCATCCATCCCTCCATTCTCATCCTAATACCTCATCCATCCCTCCATTCTCATCCTAATACCTCACCCCTCCCTCCTTTCTCATCCTAATACCTCACCCCTCCCTCCTTTCTCATCCTAATACCTCACCCCCTCCCTCCTTTCTCATCCTAATACCTCACCCCATCCCTCCTTTCTCATCCTAATACCTCACCCATCCCTCCTTTCTCATCCTAATACCTCACCCCTCCCTCCTTTCTCATCCTAATACCTCACCCCCTCCCTCCTTTCTCATCCTAATACCTCATCCATCCCTCCTTTCTCATCCTAATACCTCACCCCCTCCCTCCTTTCTCATCCTAATACCTCACCCATCCCTCCTTTCTCATCCTAATACCTTATCCATCCCTCCTTTCTCATCCTAATACCTCATCCATCCCTTCTTTCTCATCCTAATACCTCACCCCCTCCCTCCTTTCTCATCCTAATACCTCACCCCATCCCTCCTTTCTCATCCTAATACCTCACCCATCCCTCCTTTCTCATCCTAATACCTCACCCCATCCCTCCTTTCTCATCCTAATACCTCACCCCCCCCTCCCTCCTTTCTCATCCTAATACCTCACCCCCTCCCTCCTTTCTCATCCTAATACCTCATCCATCCCTCCATTCTCATCCTAATACCTCACCCCTCCCTCCTTTCTCATCCTAATACCTCACCCCTCACACCTTTCTCATCCTAATACCTCACCCCATCCCTCCTTTCTCATCCTAATACCTCACCCATCCCTCCTTTCTCATCCTAATACCTCACCCATCCCTCCTTTCTCATCCTAATACCTCACCCCATCCCTCCTTTCTCATCCTAATACCTCACCCCTCCCTCCTTTCTCATCCTAATACCTCACCCCCTCCCTCCTTTCTCATCCTAATACCTCATCCATCCCTCCTTTCTCATCCTAATACCTCACCCCCTCCCTCCTTTCTCATCCTAATACCTCACCCCCTCCCTCCTTTCTCATCCTAATACCTCACCCCTCCCTCCTTTCTCATCCTAATACCTCACCCCTCCCTCCTTTCTCATCCTAATACCTCACCCCTCCCTCCTTTCTCATCCTAATACCTCATCCCCTCCCTGCTTTCTCATCCTAATACCTCACCCCTCCCTCCTATCTCATCCTAATACCTCACCCCCTCCCTCCTTTCTCATCCTAATACCTCACCCCTCCCTCCTTTCTCATCCTAATACCTCACCCCCTCCCTCCTTTCTCATCCTAATACCTCACCCCCTCCCTCCTTTCTCATCCTAATACCTCACCCCTCCCTCCTTTCTCATCCTAATACCTCACCCCCTCCCTCCTTTCTCATCCTAATACCTCACCCTTCCTCCTTTCTCATCCTAATACCTCACCCCTCCCTCCTTTCTCATCCTAATACCTCACCCTCTCCCTCCTCTCTCATCCTAATACCTCACCCCTCCCTCCTTTCTCATCCTAATACCTCACCCCCTCCCTCCTTTCTCATCCTAATACCTCACCCCTCCCTCCTTTCTTTCTCATCCTAATACCTCACCCCTCCCTCCTTTCTCATCCTAATACCTCACCCCTCCCTCCTTTCTCATCCTAATACATCACCCCCTCCCTCCTTTCTCATCCTAATACCTCACCCCCTCCCTCCTTTCTCATCCTAATACCTCACCCCCTCCCTCCTTTCTCATCCTAATACCTCACCCCTCCCTCCTTTCTCATCCTAATACCTCATCCCCTCCCTCCTTTCTCATCCTAATACCTCACCCCCTCCCTCCTTTCTCATCCTAATACCTCACCCCCTCCCTCCTCTCTCATCCTAATACCTCACCCCTCCCTCCTTTCTCATCCTAATACCTCACCCCCTCCCTCCTTTCTCATCCTAATACCTCACCCATCCCTCCTTTCTCATCCTAATACCTCACCCCCTCCCTCCTTTCTCATCCTAATACCTCATCCCTCCCTCCTTTCTCATCCTAATACCTCATCCATCCCTCCTTTCTCATCCTAATACCTCATTCATCCCTCCTTTCTCATCCTAATACCTCATCCATCCCTCCATTCTCATCCTAATACCTCATCCATCCCTCCATTCTCATCCTAATACCTCACCCCTCCCTCCTTTCTCATCCTAATACCTCACCCCCTCCCTCCTTTCTCATCCTAATACCTCACCCCCTCCCTCCTTTCTCATCCTAATACCTCACCCCATCCCTCCTTTCTCATCCTAATACCTCACCCATCCCTCCTTTCTCATCCTAATACCTCACCCCTCCCTCCTTTCTCATCCTAATACCTCACCCCCTCCCTCCTTTCTCATCCTAATACCTCATCCATCCCTCCTTTCTCATCCTAATACCTCACCCCCTCCCTCCTTTCTCATCCTAATACCTCACCCATCCCTCCTTTCTCATCCTAATACCTTATCCATCCCTCCTTTCTCATCCTAATACCTCATCCATCCCTTCTTTCTCATCCTAATACCTCACCCCCTCCCTCCTTTCTCATCCTAATACCTCACCCCATCCCTCCTTTCTCATCCTAATACCTCACCCATCCCTCCTTTCTCATCCTAATACCTCACCCATCCCTCCTTTCTCATCCTAATACCTCACCCCATCCCTCCTTTCTCATCCTAATACCTCACCCCTCCCTCCTTTCTCATCCTAATACCTCACCCCCTCCCTCCTTTCTCATCCTAATACCTCATCCATCCCTCCATTCTCATCCTAATACCTCACCCCTCCCTCCTTTCTCATCCTAATACCTCACCCCTCCCTCCTTTCTCATCCTAATACCTCACCCCATCCCTCCTTTCTCATCCTAATACCTCACCCATCCCTCCTTTCTCATCCAAATACCTCACCCATCCCTCCTTTCTCATCCTAATACCTCACCCCATCCCTCGTTTCTCATCCTAATACCTCACCCCTCCCTCCTTTCTCATCCTAATACCTCACCCCCTCCCTCCTTTCTCATCCTAATACCTCAGCCATCCCTCCTTTCTCAGCCTAATACCTCACCCCCTCCCTCCTTTCTCATCCTAATACCTCACCGCCTCCCTCCTTTCTCATCCTAATACCTCACCCCTCCCTCCTTTCTCATCCTAATACCTCACCCCTCCCTCCTTTCTCATCCTAATACCTCACCCCTCCCTCCTTTCTCATCCTAATACCTCATCCCCTCCCTCCTTTCTCATCCTAATACCTCACCCCCTCCCTCCTATCTCATCCTAATACCTCACCCCCTCCCTCCTTTCTCATCCTAATACCTCACCCCTCCCTCCTTTCTCATCCTAATACCTCACCCCCTCCCTCCTTTCTCATCCTAATACCTCACCCCCTCCCTCCTTTCTCATCCTAATACCTCACCCCTCCCTCCTTTCTCATCCTAATACCTCACCCCCTCCCTCCTTTCTCATCCTAATACCTCACCCTTCCTCCTTTCTCATCCTAATACCTCACCCCTCCCTCCTTTCTCATCCTAATACCTCACCCTCTCCCTCCTCTCTCATCCTAATACCTCACCCCTCCCTCCTTTCTCATCCTAATACCTCACCCCCTCCCTCCTTTCTCATCCTAATACCTCACCCCTCCCTCCTTTCTTTCTCATCCTAATACCTCACCCCTCCCTCCTTTCTCATCCTAATACCTCACCCCTCCCTCCTTTCTCATCCTAATACATCACCCCCTCCCTCCTTTCTCATCCTAATACCTCACCCCCTCCCTCCTTTCTCATCCTAATACCTCACCCCCTCCCTCCTTTCTCATCCTAATACCTCACCCCTCCCTCCTTTCTCATCCTAATACCTCATCCCCTCCCTCCTTTCTCATCCTAATACCTCACCCCCTCCCTCCTTTCTCATCCTAATACCTCACCCCCTCCCTCCTCTCTCATCCTAATACCTCACCCCTCCCTCCTTTCTCATCCTAATACCTCACCCCCTCCCTCCTTTCTCATCCTAATACCTCACCCCATCCCTCCTTTCTCATCCTAATACCTCATCCATCCCTCCTTTCTCATCCTAATACCTCATCCATCCCTCCTTTCTCATCCTAATACCTCATCCATCCCTCCTTTCTCATCCTAATACCTCACCCCCTCCCTCCTTTCTCATCCTAATACCTCATCCCTCCCTCCTTTCTCATCCTAATACCTCATCCATCCCTCCTTTCTCATCCTAATACCTCATTCATCCCTCCTTTCTCATCCTAATACCTCATCCATCCCTCCATTCTCATCCTAATACCTCATCCATCCCTCCATTCTCATCCTAATACCTCACCCCTCCCTCCTTTCTCATCCTAATACCTCACCCCCTCCCTCCTTTCTCATCCTAATACCTCACCCCCTCCCTCCTTTCTCATCCTAATACCTCACCCCATCCCTCCTTTCTCATCCTAATACCTCACCCATCCCTCCTTTCTCATCCTAATACCTCACCCCTCCCTCCTTTCTCATCCTAATACCTCACCCCCTCCCTCCTTTCTCATCCTAATACCTCATCCATCCCTCCTTTCTCATCCTAATACCTCACCCCCTCCCTCCTTTCTCATCCTAATACCTCACCCATCCCTCCTTTCTCATCCTAATACCTTATCCATCCCTCCTTTCTCATCCTAATACCTCATCCATCCCTTCTTTCTCATCCTAATACCTCACCCCTCCCTCCTTTCTCATCCTAATACCTCACCCCATCCCTCCTTTCTCATCCTAATACCTCACCCATCCCTCCTTTCTCATCCTAATACCTCACCCATCCCTCCTTTCTCATCCTAATACCTCACCCCATCCCTCCTTTCTCATCCTAATACTTCACCCCTCCCTCCTTTCTCATCCTAATACCTCACCCCCTCCCTCCTTTCTCATCCTAATACCTCATCCCTCCCTCCATTCTCATCCTAATACCTCACCCCTCCCTCCTTTCTCATCCTAATACCTCACCCCTCCCTCCTTTCTCATCCTAATACCTCACCCCATCCCTCCTTTCTCATCCTAATACCTCACCCATCCCTCCTTTCTCATCCTAATACCTCACCCATCCCTCCTTTCTCATCCTAATACCTCACCCCATCCCTCCTTTCTCATCCTAATACCTCACCCCTCCCTCCTTTCTCATCCTAATACCTCACCCCCTCCCTCCTTTCTCATCCTAATACCTCATCCATCCCTCCTTTCTCATCCTAATACCTCACCCCCTCCCTCCTTTCTCATCCTAATACCTCACCCCCTCCCTCCTTTCTCATCCTAATACCTCACCCCTCCCTCCTTTCTCATCCTAATACCTCACCCCTCCCTCCTTTCTCATCCTAATACCTCACCCCTCCCTCCTTTCTCATCCTAATACCTCATCCCCTCCCTCCTTTCTCATCCTAATACCTCACCCCCTCCCTCCTATCTCATCCTAATACCTCACCCCCTCCCTCCTTTCTCATCCTAATACCTCACCCCTCCCTCCTTTCTCATCCTAATACCTCACCCCCTCCCTCCTTTCTCATCCTAATACCTCACCCCCTCCCTCCTTTCTCATCCTAATACCTCACCCCTCCCTCCTTTCTCATCCTAATACCTCACCCCCTCCCTCCTTTCTCATCCTAATACCTCACCCTTCCTCCTTTCTCATCCTAATACCTCACCCCTCCCTCCTTTCTCATCCTAATACCTCACCCTCTCCCTCCTCTCTCATCCTAATACCTCACCCCTCCCTCCTTTCTCATCCTAATACCTCACCCCCTCCCTCCTTTCTCATCCTAATACCTCACCCCTCCCTCCTTTCTTTCTCATCCTAATACCTCACCCCTCCCTCCTTTCTCATCCTAATACCTCACCCCTCCCTCCTTTCTCATCCTAATACATCACCCCCTCCCTCCTTTCTCATCCTAATACCTCACCCCCTCCCTCCTTTCTCATCCTAATACCTCACCCCCTCCCTCCTTTCTCATCCTAATACCTCACCCCTCCCTCCTTTCTCATCCTAATACCTCATCCCCTCCCTCCTTTCTCATCCTAATACCTCACCCCCTCCCTCCTTTCTCATCCTAATACCTCACCCCCTCCCTCCTCTCTCATCCTAATACCTCACCCCTCCCTCCTTTCTCATCCTAATACCTCACCCCCTCCCTCCTTTCTCATCCTAATACCTCACCCCCTCCCTCCTTTCTCATCCTTATACCTCACCCCTCCCTCCTTTCTCATCCTAATACCTCACCCCCTCCCTCCTTTCTCATCCTAATACCTCACCCCTCCCTCCTTTCTCATCCTAATACCTCACCCCTTCCTCCTTTCTCATCCTAATACCTCACCCCTCCCTCCTTTCTCATCCTAATACCTCACCCCATCCCTCCATTCCTCATCCCATCCCTCCATACCTCACCCCATCCCTCCATCCCTCCTTTCTCATCCTAATACCTCACCCCTCCCTCCTTTCTCATCCTAATACCTCACCCCATCCCTCCTTTCTCATCCTAATACCTCATCCATCCCTCCTTTCTCATCCTAATACCTCACCCCCTCCCTCCTTTCTCATCCTAATACCTCACCCCCTCCCTCCTTTCTCATCCTAATACCTCATCCATCCCTCCTTTCTCATCCTAATACCTCACCCCTCCCTCCTTTCTCATCCTAATACCTCACCCCCTCCCTCCTTTCTCATCCTAATACCTCACCCCCTCCCTCCTTTCTCATCCTAATACCTCACCCCTCCCTCCTTTCTCATCCTAATACCTCACCCCCTCCCTCCTTTCTCATCCTAATACCTAACCCCTCCCTCCTTTCTCATCCTAATACCTCACCCCTTCCTCCTTTCTCATCCTAATACCTCACCCCTCCCTCCTTTCTCATCCTAATGCCTCACCCCATCCCTCCATTCCTCATCCCATCCCTCCATACCTCACCCCATCCCTCCATCCCTCCTTTCTCATCCTAATACCTCACCCCATCCCTCCTTTCTCATCCTAATACCTCATCCATCCCTCCTTTCTCATCCTAATACCTCACCCCCTCCCTCCTTTCTCATCCTAATACCTCACCCCCTCCCTCCTTTCTCATCCTAATACCTCACCCCTCCCTCCTTTCTCATCCTAATACCTCACCCCATCCCTCCTTTCTCATCCTAATTCCTCATCCATCCCTCCTTTCTCATCCTAATACCTCACCCCCTCCCTCCTTTCTCATCCTAATACCTCACCCCCTCCCTCCTTTCTCATCCTAATACCTCACCCCTCCCTCCTTTCTCATCCTAATACCTCACCCCCTCCCTCCTTTCTCATCCTAATACCTCACCCCTCCCTCCTTTCTCATCCTAATACCTCACCCCCTCCCTCCTTTCTCATCCTAATACCTCACCCCTCCCTCCTTTCTCATCCTAATACCTCACCCCATCCCTCCTTTCTCATCCTAATACCTCACCCCCTCCTTCCTTTCTCATCCTAATACCTCACCCCCTCCCTCCTTTCTCATCCTAATACCTCACCCCCTCCCTCCTTTCTCATCCTAATACCTCATCCCCTCCCTCCTTTCTCATCCTAATACCTCACCCCATCCCTCCTTTCTCATCCTAATACCTCACCCCTCCCTCTTTTCTCATCCTAATACCTCACCCCCTCCCTCCTTTCTCATCCTAATACCTCATCCATCCCTCCATTCTCATCCTAATACCTCACCCCTCCCTCCTTTCTCATCCTAATACCTCATCCATCCCTCCTTTCTCATCCTAATACCTCATCCATCCCTCCTTTCTCATCCTAATACCTCACCCCATCCCTCCTTTCTCATCCTAATACCTCATCCATCCCTCCTTTCTCATCCTAATACCTCATCCATCCCTCCATTCTCATCCTAATACCTCATCCATCCCTCCTTTCTCATCCTAATACCTCACCCCCTCCCTCCTTTATCATCCTAATACCTCACCCATCCCTCCTCTCTCATCCTAATACCTCACCCCCTCCCTCCTTTCTCATCCTAATACCTCACCCCATCCCTCCTTTCTCATCCTAATACCTCATCCATCCCTCCTTTCTCATCCTAATACCTCATCCATCCCTCCTTTCTCATCCTAATACCTCACCCCATCCCTCCTTTCTCATCCTAATACCTCATCCATCCCTCCTTTCTCATCCTAATACCTCATCCATCCCTCCTTTCTCATCCTAATACCCCACCCTTCCCTTCTTTCTCATCCTAATACCTCACCCCTCCCTCCTTTCTCATCATAATACCTCACCCCCTCCCTCCTTTCTCATTCTAATACCTCACCCCTCCCTCCTTTCTCATCCTAATACCTCACCCCCTCCCTCCTTTCTCATCCTAATACCTCACCCCTCCCTCCTTTCTCATCCTAATACCTCACCCCTCCCTCCTTTCTCATCCTAATACCTCATCCATCCCTCCTTTCTCATCCTAATACCTCACCCCCTCCCTCCTTTCTCATCCTAATACCTCACCCCTCCCTCCTTTCTCATCCTAATACCTCACCCCATTCCTCCATTCTCATCCTAATACCTCACCCCTCCCTCCTTTCTCATCCTAATACCTCACCCCCTCCCCCCTTTCTCATCCTAATAACTCACCCCATCCCTCCATTCTCATCCTAATACCTCACCCCCTCCCTCCTTTCTCATCCTAATACCTCACCCCATCCCTCCTTTCTCATCCTAATACCTCATCCATCCCTCCTTTCTCATCCTAATACCTCACCCCTCCCTCCTTTCTCATCCTAATACCTCACCCCTCCCTCCTTTCTCATCCTAATACCTCACCCCTCCCTCCTTTCTCATCCTAATACCTCACCCCATCCCTCCATTCCTCATCCCATCCCTCCATACCTCACCCCATCCCTCCATCCCTCCTTTCTCATCCTAATACCTCACCCCTCCCTCCTTTCTCATCCTAATACCTCACCCCATCCCTCCTTTCTCATCCTAATACCTCATCCATCCCTCCTTTCTCATCCTAATACCTCACCCCTCCCTCCTTTCTCATCCTAATACCTCACCCCCTCCCTCCTTTCTCATCCTAATACCTCATCCATCCCTCCTTTCTCATCCTAATACCTCACCCCTCCCTCCTTTCTCATCCTAATACCTCACCCCCTCCCTCCTTTCTCATCCTAATACCTCACCCCCTCCCTCCTTTCTCATCCTAATACCTCACCCCTCCCTCCTTTCTCATCCTAATACCTCACCCCCTCCCTCCTTTCTCATCCTAATACCTCACCCCTCCCTCCTTTCTCATCCTAATACCTCACCCCTTCCTCCTTTCTCATCCTAATACCTCACCCCTCCCTCCTTTCTCATCCTAATACCTCACCCCATCCCTCCATTCCTCATCCCATCCCTCCATACCTCACCCCATCCCTCCATCCCTCCTTTCTCATCCTAATACCTCACCCCTCCCTCCTTTCTCATCCTAATACCTCACCCCATCCCTCCTTTCTCATCCTAATACCTCATCCATCCCTCCTTTCTCATCCTAATACCTCACCCCCTCCCTCCTTTCTCATCCTAATACCTCACCCCCTCCCTCCTTTCTCATCCTAATACCTCACCCCTCCCTCCTTTCTCATCCTAATACCTCACCCCCTCCCTCCTTTCTCATCCTAATACCTCACCCCTCCCTCCTTTCTCATCCTAATACCTAACCCCCTCCCTCCTTTCTCATCCTAATACCTCACCCCTCCCTCCTTTCTCATCCTAATACCTCACCCCATCCCTCCTTTCTCATCCTAATACCTCACCCCCTCCCTCCTTTCTCATCCTAATACCTCACCCCATCCCTCCTTTCTCATCCTAATACCTCACCCCTCCCTCTTTTCTCATCCTAATACCTCACCCCCTCCCTCCTTTCTCATCCTAATACCTCATCCATCCCTCCATTCTCATCCTAATACCTCACCCCTCCCTCCTTTCTCATCCTAATAACTCATCCATCCCTCCTTTCTCATCCTAATACCTCATCCATCCCTCCTTTCTCATCCTAATACCTCACCCCATCCCTCCTTTCTCATCCTAATACCTCATCCATCCCTCCTTTCTCATCCTAATACCTCATCCATCCCTCCATTCTCATCCTAATACCTCATCCATCCCTCCTTTCTCATCCTAATACCTCACCCCCTCCCTCCTTTATCATCCTAATACCTCACCCCCATCCCTCCATTCTCATCCTAATACCTCACCCCCTCCCTCCTTTCTCATCCTAATACCTCACCCCATCCCTCCTTTCTCATCCTAATACCTCATCCATCCCTCCTTTCTCATCCTAATACCTCACCCCTCCCTCCTTTCTCATCCTAATACCTCACCCCTTCCTCCTTTCTCATCCTAATACCTCACCCCTCCCTCCTTTCTCATCCTAATACCTCACCCCATCCCTCCATTCCTCATCCCATCCCTCCATACCTCACCCCATCCCTCCATCCCTCCTTTCTCATCCTAATACCTCACCCCTCCCTCCTTTCTCATCCTAATACCTCACCCCATCCCTCCTTTCTCATCCTAATACCTCATCCATCCCTCCTTTCTCATCCTAATACCTCACCCCCTCCCTCCTTTCTCATCCTAATACCTCATCCCTCCCTCCTTTCTCATCCTAATACCTCATCCATCCCTCCTTTCTCATCCTAATACCTCACCCCCTCCCTCCTTTCTCATCCTAATACCTCACCCCCTCCCTCCTTTCTCATCCTAATACCTCACCCCCTCCCTCCTTTCTCATCCTAATACCTCACCCCTCCCTCCTTTCTCATCCTAATACCTCACCCCCTCCCTCCTTTCTCATCCTAATACCTCACCCCTCCCTCCTTTCTCATCCTAATACCTCACCCCTTCCTCCTTTCTCATCCTAATACCTCACCCCTCCCTCCTTTCTCATCCTAATACCTCACCCCATCCCTCCATTCCTCATCCCATCCCTCCATACCTCACCCCATCCCTCCATCCCTCCTTTCTCATCCTAATACCTCACCCCTCCCTCCTTTCTCATCCTAATACCTCACCCCATCCCTCCTTTCTCATCCTAATACCTCATCCATCCCTCCTTTCTCATCCTAATACCTCACCCCCTCCCTCCTTTCTCATCCTAATACCTCACCCCCTCCCTCCTTTCTCATCCTAATACCTCACCCCTCCCTCCTTTCTCATCCTAATACCTCACCCCCTCCCTCCTTTCTCATCCTAATACCTCACCCCTCCCTCCTTTCTCATCCTAATACCTCACCCCCTCCCTCCTTTCTCATCCTAATACCTCACCCCTCCCTCCTTTCTCATCCTAATACCTCACCCCATCCCTCCTTTCTCATCCTAATACCTCACCCCTCCCTCCTTTCTCATCCTAATACCTCACCCCTTCCTCCTTTCTCATCCTAATACCTCACCCCTCCCTCCTTTCTCATCCTAATACCTCACCCCATCCCTCCATTCCTCATCCCATCCCTCCATACCTCACCCCATCCCTCCATCCCTCCTTTCTCATCCTAATACCTCACCCCTCCCTCCTTTCTCATCCTAATACCTCACCCCATCCCTCCTTTCTCATCCTAATACCTCATCCATCCCTCCTTTCTCATCCTAATACCTCACCCCCTCCCTCCTTTCTCATCCTAATACCTCACCCCCTCCCTCCTTTCTCATCCTAATACCTCATCCATCCCTCCTTTCTCATCCTAATACCTCACCCCTCCCTCCTTTCTCATCCTAATACCTCACCCCCTCCCTCCTTTCTCATCCTAATACCTCACCCCCTCCCTCCTTTCTCATCCTAATACCTCACCCCTCCCTCCTTTCTCATCCTAATACCTCACCCCCTCCCTCCTTTCTCATCCTAATACCTCACCCCTCCCTCCTTTCTCATCCTAATACCTCACCCCTTCCTCCTTTCTCATCCTAATACCTCACCCCTCCCTCCTTTCTCATCCTAATACCTCACCCCATCCCTCCATTCCTCATCCCATCCCTCCATACCTCACCCCATCCCTCCATCCCTCCTTTCTCATCCTAATACCTCACCCCTCCCTCCTTTCTCATCCTAATACCTCACCCCATCCCTCCTTTCTCATCCTAATACCTCATCCATCCCTCCTTTCTCATCCTAATACCTCACCCCCTCCCTCCTTTCTCATCCTAATACCTCACCCCCTCCCTCCTTTCTCATCCTAATACCTCACCCCTCCCTCCTTTCTCATCCTAATACCTCACCCCCTCCCTCCTTTCTCATCCTAATACCTCACCCCTCCCTCCTTTCTCATCCTAATACCTCACCCCCTCCCTCCTTTCTCATCCTAATACCTCACCCCTCCCTCCTTTCTCATCCTAATACCTCACCCCATCCCTCCTTTCTCATCCTAATACCTCACCCCCTCCCTCCTTTCTCATCCTAATACCTCACCCCATCCCTCCTTTCTCATCCTAATACCTCACCCCTCCCTCTTTTCTCATCCTAATACCTCACCCCCTCCCTCCTTTCTCATCCTAATACCTCATCCATCCCTCCATTCTCATCCTAATACCTCACCCCTCCCTCCTTTCTCATCCTAATAACTCATCCATCCCTCCTTTCTCATCCTAATACCTCATCCATCCCTCCTTTCTCATCCTAATACCTCACCCCATCCCTCCTTTCTCATCCTAATACCTCATCCATCCCTCCTTTCTCATCCTAATACCTCATCCATCCCTCCATTCTCATCCTAATACCTCATCCATCCCTCCTTTCTCATCCTAATACCTCACCCCCTCCCTCCTTTATCATCCTAATACCTCACCCATCCCTCCTTTCTCATCCTAATACCTCACCCCCTCCCTCCTTTCTCATCCTAATACCTCACCCCATCCCTCCTTTCTCATCCTAATACCTCATCCATCCCTCCTTTCTCATCCTAATACCTCATCCATCCCTCCTTTCTCATCCTAATACCTCACCCCATCCCTCCTTTCTCATCCTAATACCTCATCCATCCCTCCTTTCTCATCCTAATACCTCATCCATCCCTCCTTTCTCATCCTAATACCCCACCCTTCCCTTCTTTCTCATCCTAATACCTCACCCCTCCCTCCTTTCTCATCCTAATACCTCACCCCCTCCCTCCTTTCTCATCCTAATACCTCACCCCCTCCCTCCTTTCTCATCCTAATACCTCACCCCTCCCTCCTTTCTCATCCTAATACCTCACCCCTCCCTCCTTTCTCATCCTAATACCTCATCCATCCCTCCTTTCTCATCCTAATACCTCACCCCCTCCCTCCTTTCTCATCCTAATACCTCACCCTTCCCTCCTTTCTCATCCTAATACCTCACCCCATTCCTCCATTCTCATCCTAATACCTCACCCCTCCCTCCTTTCTCATCCTAATACCTCACCCCCTCCCCCCTTTCTCATCCTAATACCTCACCCCCATCCCTCCATTCTTATCCTAATACCTCACCCCCTCCCTCCTTTCTCATCCTAATACCTCACCCCCTCCCTCCTTTCTCATCCTAATACCTCACCCCATCCCTCCTTTCTCATCCTAATACCTCATCCATCCCTCCTTTCTCATCCTAATACCTCATCCATCCCTCCTTTCTCATCCTAATACCTCACCCCTCCCTCTCTCTGGCCTGTCCAGTATGTAGTGACTCTCCCTCTCTCTGGCCTGTCCAGTATGTAGTGACTCTCCCTCTCTCTGGCCTGTCCAGTATGTAGTGACGATCTCTCTCTGGCCTGTCCAGTATGTAATGACTCTCCCTCTCTCTGGCCTGTCCAGTATGTAGTGACTCTCCCTCTCTCTGGCCTGTCCAGTATGTAGTGACTCTCCCTCTCTCTGGCCTGTCCAGTATGTAGTGACTCTCCCTCTCTCTGGCCTGTCCAGTATGTAGTGACGATCTCTCTCTGGCCTGTCCAGTATGTAGTGACGATCTCTCTCTGGCCTGTCCAGTATGTAGTGACGATCTCTCTCTGGCCTGTCTCTCTCTGGCCTGTCCAGTATGTAGTGACGATCTCTCTCTGGCCTGTCCAGTATGTAATTAGGTGGCGGCCAGCAGCACCTTTGAAGTTGCTCATCTCCACGTGTCATAACACTTCCCCCTCCAGCCTTCCAGTGATCTAGAGCCCTGTAAAGGCTCAGTGGAGAGAGACATGGAGAGATGGATAGAAAGAGAGAGAGAGAGGGAGAGAGAGATGGATAGAAAGAGAGCGAGAGAGAGATGGATAGAAAGAGAGAGAGAGATAGATGGATAGAAAGAGAGAGAGAGAGAGATGGATAGAAAGAGAGAGAGAGAGATGGATAGAAAGAGAGAGAGAGAGGGAGGGGATAGACACAGGGGTGAGAGAGATAAAGAGAGAGAGAAAAATGGTGGTGGAGGGAGAGAAAGGGAGCCGGATGGAGAGAGAGAGAAAGATGGTGGTGGTGGGAGAGAAAGGGAGCCGGAGGGAGAGAGAGAGAAAGATGGTGGTGGAGGGAGAGAGAGAAAAAGGGAGAGAGAGAGAGAGGGACAGATAGAGAGAGTGAGAGAGAAACAGGGAGAGAGAGAGAGAAAGAGGGAGAGAGAGAGACAGAGAGAGAGACAGAGAAAGAGGGAAAGAGAGAGAGAAAGAGGGAGAGACAGAGCAGGAGAAAGAGGGAGAGACAGAGAGAGAGAGAGAGTGAGAAATAGGGAGAGACAGAGAGAGAGAGAGAGAGAGAAAGAGGGAGAGACATAGAGAGAGAGAGAGTGAGAAAGAGGGAGAGACAGAGAGAGCAAGAGGGAGAGACAGAGAGAGAAAGAGGGAGAGAGAGAGAGAGAAAGACAGAGAGAGAGAGAGAGAGAGACAGAGAGAGAGAGAGAGAGAGAGAGAGAGAGAGAGAGAGAGAGAGAGAGAGAGAGAGAGAGAGAGAGAGAGAGAGAGAGAGAGAGAGAGAGAGACAGAGAGAGAGAGAGAGAGAGAGAGAGAGAGAGAGAGAGGGACAGAGAGAGAGAGACAGAGAGAGACAGAGAGAGAAAGAGAGAGAGAGAGAGACAGAGAGAGAAATTGAGAGAGAGAGAGAGAGAGAGAGAGAGAAAGACAGAGAGAGACAGAGAGAGACAGAGAGAGAAAGGGAGAGAGAGAGAGAGAAAGACAGAGGGAGAGACAGAGAGAGACAGAGAGAGAGAGAGAGAGAGATAGTCAGACTATCAGAATCCTGTGGATACCCCAATTACAGAAGAAGAATTATTGGAAAAACTATGCAATCTCCAACCCAAAAAGGCCTGTGGTGCTGATGGTATTTTAAATGAAATGATCAAATATACAGACCACAAATTCAAATTGGCTATACTCAAACTCTTCAACATTATCCTCACTGCAGGTATTTTCCCCGATATTTGGAACCAGGGATTGATCACACCAATCTATAAAAATGGAGACAAATTTGACCCAAATAATTACAGAGGAATTTGCGTTAACAGCAACTTGGGGAAAATTCTCTGCAGTATTATAAATAGCAGACTACATCATTTCCTTGACGAACACAACGTCCTGAGCAGAAGCCAGATTGGATTTCTAAAAAATTATCGTACAACAGACCACATTTACACCCTCCACACTCTAATTGATAAACAAGTTAACCAAAACAAAGGCAAAATCTACTCGTGTTTTGTAGATTTCAAGAAAGCATTTGATTCAATTTGGCACGAAGGTCTTTTTTATAAACTAATAGAAAGTGGTATTGGAGGGAAAACATATGATTTTATTAAATCAATGTACACTAAAAACAAATGTGTGGTTAAAATTGGCAACAAGCAAACAGACTTCTTCTCTCAGGGGCGTGGAGTGAAACAGGGCTGCCCAATAAGTCCAACATTATTTAACATCTACATTAATGAATTGGCAAAAATATTAGAAGAATCGGCAGCACCTGGTATCACCCTACACAACACTGAAATCAAATGTCTGCTGTACGCAGATGACCTGGTGCTGCTGTCTCCCACTAAAGAGGGGTTACAGCAGCACCTAGATCGTCTTCACAGGTTCTGTCAGACCTGGGCTCTGACCGTTAACCTAAAAAAAACAAATATAATGATATTCCAAAAAAGGTCGGGAAATAAGGATGACAAATATAAATTCTATTTGGACACAGTTCTATTAGAACACACCAAAAACTACACATATCTAGGACTAAATATCAGCAACACAGGTAGCTTTCACATGGCTGTGAATGAGCTGAGAGACAAAGCAAGAAGAGCATTCTATGCCATTAAAAGGAACATCAAAATTGAAATTCCAATTAGAATCTGGCTCAAAATTTTTCAATCAGTTATAGAACCAATTGCTCTATATGGTAGTGAAGTATGGGGTCCACTCTCTAATAATGAATTTACCAAATGGGACAAACATCCAATTGAAATATTGCATGCAGAGTTTTGCAAGACTGTTTTGCAAGTACAAAGAAAAACTCCAAATAACGCATGTAGGGCAGAATTGGGCCAATACCCCCTCCTCATTCGAATAGAAAAAAGAGCCATCAAATTTTACAACCATCTAAAAACAAGTGACCCCAAAACATTCCATCACACAGCTCTACAATGTCAAGAGATGAAACCAGAGAAGAGTCCCCTCAGCCAGCTAGTTCTGAGGCTCAGTTCACCAACCCAAACCAACCCCATAGAGCCTCGGGACAGCCCTCAGAAAATCTGGCCCAACCAAATCATCACAAAACAAAAAGAAAAATATATAACCTATTGGAAAGACACCACAAAAAATCAAAGTAAACTTCAATGCTATTTGTCTCTAAACAGACAGTACATGGTGGCAGACTATCTGACCACTGTGACTGATAGAAAACTGAGGAAAACATTGACTAGGTACAGACTCAGTGAACACAGTCTGGCTATAGAGACCGGTCGTCACAGACAAACCTGGCTGCCCAGAGAGGACAGGCTGTGCTCACTCTGCTCCAGGGGAGAGGTAGAGACAGAGGTGCATTTCCTACTACACTGTGACAAATACTCAGACCTAAGAGCATATTTCTTTCCCAAAATTATAACTCAATACAAAGAATTTGAAACTATAAAAGATGAAGAAAAAATCAAATATTTATTGGGTGAAAAGCCAAAATGTGCAGTTTTGGCAGCCAAATATGTGTCCTCCTGCCACAACCTGAGGGACAGCCAGTGAAAAATGCAAAGTAATGTTGATAATATTTCCCATTTAGCTTAGTTTTGTTTTGTCTTTCATACCAGGTCATATGTCTTCTCAAGTCATGTTGACACTGGTCTACTACTGTTGCTTTAATGTATTGTTGTTCTGATTAATATTGTTGTTGTAGCTGTTATTAATGGTAATCCCATGTCCACTACTACTATTATTATTGCTGTTGGTTCCACCATTTATTTATATATAAATATATATATATTTTGTATATATATACATATATATATTAGATTTTTATTTTTCGATATGTATACTTTGACAATGTAAGTAATAATGAACTTGCCATGTCAATAAAGTCAATTGAATTGAATTGAATTGAATTGAGAGAGAGAGAGAGAAAGACAGAGGGAGAGACAGAGAGAGACAGAGAGAGAGAGAGAGAGAGAGAGAGAGAGAGAGAGAGAGAGAGAGAGAGAGAGAGAGAGAGAGAGAGAGAGAGAGAGAGAGAGAGAGAGAGAGAGAGAGAGAGAGAGAGAGAGAGAGAGAGAGAGAGAGAGAGAGAGAGAGAGAGAGAGAGAGAGAGAGAGAGAGAGAGAGAGAGAGAGAGAGAGAAGGACAGAGAGAGAGAGACAGAGAGAGACAGAGAGAGAAAGAGAGAGAGAGAGAGACAGAGAGAGAAATTGAGAGAGAGAGAGAGACAGAGAGAGAGAAAGACAGAGAGAGACAGAGAGAGACAGAGAGAGAAAGGGAGAGAGAGAGAGACAGAGAGAGAAAGGGAGAGAGAGAGAGACCAAGAGGGGACATAAAGACAGAGAGAGCTCAGTGGCTGATCCTGAGCCCAATGAGGTGAAAGTAGCTTCCCCCTCCCCCCACCACCCTGGGTCCAGTAGTTCCTCAGTAAGGCTTTGATCAGCTGCTCTGTGTCGGTCCTGGATCATCATGTGCTCATGGACTTCCACTGTTGAGCCAAACAGTCTAATATATGTAGCGGCACGAGTCTGGTCAAATGACACGTTGGGGAAAGTTCAGAGTTAATTTAGACTTTAAGAGGGTGGTCAACCAGCAGCACTTGGGATATTGAAGCCGGAGACTCATATCTCCCTCACTAGCTTTAAGCACCAGCTGTCAGAGCAGCTCACAGATCACTGCACCTGTACATAGCCCATCTGTAAACAGCCCATCCAACTACCTCATCACTATACTGTATTTATTTATTTACCTTGCTCCTTTGCACCCCAGTATCTCTACTTGCACAGTCATCTTCTGCACATCTACCATTCCAGTGTTTAATTGCTATATTGTAATTACTTCGCCACCATGGCCTATTTATTGCCTTACCTCCCTTATCCTACCTCATTTGCTCACACTGTATATAGACTTATTTTATTGTATTATTGACTGTATGTTTGTTTAATCCATGTGTAACTCTGTGTTGTTGTATGTGTCGCACTGCTTTGCTTTATCTTGGCCAGGTCTCAGTTGTAAATGAGAACGTGTTCTCAACTGGCCTACCTGGTTAAATAAAGGTGAAATAAAATAAAAAAATAAAATTATGTAAAATTATGTAATAAAGGTGAAATAAAAAATACAGAAAAAAAAATGTCAGACGTGCTGAGAAAACTGAGGCTTGTTTGAATATATTTTTTATAGGTCACTGTAGTGGTGCTGTTTACTGTGGTGTAGTGGTGCTGTTTACTGTGGTGTAGTGGTGCTGTTTACTGTGCTGTAGTGGTGCTGTTTACTGTACTGTAGTGGTGCTGTTTACTGTACTGTAGTGGTGCTGTAGTGGTGCTGTTTACTGTCCTGTAGTGGTGCTGTTTACTGTGCTGTAGTGGTGCTGTTTACTGTACTGTAGTGGTGCTGTTTACTGTGCTGTAGTGGTGCTGTTTACTGTACTGTAGTGGTGCTGTTTACTGTACTGTAGTGGTGCTGTAGTGGTGCTGTTTACTGTACTGTAGTGGTGCTGTTTACTGTGCTGTAGTGGTGCTGTTTACTGTACTGTAGTGGTGCTGTTTACTGTACTGTAGTGGTGCTGTTTACTGTACTGTAGTGGTGCTGTTTACTGTACTGTAGTGGTGCTGTAGTGGTGCTGTTTACTGTCCTGTAGTGGTGCTGTTTACTGTGCTGTAGTGGTGCTGTTTACTGTACTGTAGTGGTGCTGTTTACTGTACTGTAGTGGTGCTGTTTACTGTACTGTAGTGGTGCTGTTTACTGTAGTGGTGCTGTAGTGGTGCTGTTTACTGTACTGTAGTGGTGATGTTTACTGTACTGTAGTGGTGCTGTTTACTGTACTGTAGTGGTGCTGTAGTGGTGCTGTTTACTGTACTGTAGTGGTGATGTTTACTGTACTGTAGTGGTGCTGTTTACTGTACTGTAGTGGTGCTGTTTACTGTGCTGTAGTGGTGCTGTTTACTGTACTGTAGTGGTGATGTTTACTGTACTGTAGTGGTGCTGTTTACTGTACTGTAGTGGTGCTGTTTACTGTACTGTAGTGGTGCTGTTTACTGTAATGGTGCTGTAGTGGTGCTGTTTACTGTGCTGTAGTGGTGCTGTTTACTGTAGTGGTGCTGTAGTGGTGCTGTTTACTGTAGTGGTGCTGTAGTGGTGCTGTTTACTGTAGTGGTACTGTAGTGGTGCTGTTTACTGTACTGTAGTGGTGCTGTTTACTGTGCTGTAGTGGTGCTGTAGGGGTGCTGTTTACTGTGCTGTAGTGGTGCTGTTTACTGTACTGTAGTGTTGCTGTTTACTGTGCTGTAGTGGTGCTGTTTACTGTACTGTAGTGGTGCTGTTTACTGTACTGTAGTGGTGCTGTTTACTGTACTGTAGTGGTGCTGTTTACTGTACTGTAGTGGTGCTGTTTACTGTACTGTAGTGGTGCTGTAGTGGTGCTGTTTACTGTGCTGTAGTGGTGCTGTTTACTGTGCTGTAGTGGTGCTGTTTACTGTGCTGTAGTGGTGCTGTTTACTGTACTGTAGTGGTGCTGTTTACTGTACTGTAGTGGTGCTGTTTACTGTGCTGTAGTGGTGCTGTTTACTGTACTGTAGTGGTGCTGTTTACTGTACTGTAGTGGTGCTGTTTACTGTACTGTAGTGGTGCTGTTTACTGTACTGTAGTGGTGCTGTAGTGGTGCTGTTTACTGTGCTGTAGTGGTGCTGTTTACTGTGCTGTAGTGGTGCTGTTTACTGTACTGTAGTGGTGCTGTAATGGTGCTGTTTACTGTGCTGTAGTGGTGCTGTTTACTGTGCTGTAGTGGTGCTGTTTACTGTACTGTAGTGGTGCTGTTTACTGTACTGTAGTGGTGCTGTTTACTGTACTGTAGTGGTGCTGTTTACTGTACTGTAGTGGTGCTGTTTACTGTACTGTAGTGGTGCTGTTTACTGTGCTGTAGTGGTGCTGTTTACTGTGCTGTAGTGGTGCTGTTTACTGTGCTGTAGTGGTGCTGTTTACTGTACTGTAGTGGTGCTGTTTACTGTACTGTAGTGTTGCTGTTTACTGTGCTGTAGTGGTGCTGTTTACTGTACTGTAGTGGTGCTGTTTACTGTACTGTAGTGGTGCTGTTTACTGTACTGTAGTGGTGCTGTTTACTGTACTGTAGTGGTGCTGTAGTGGTGCTGTTTACTGTGCTGTAGTGGTGCTGTTTACTGTGCTGTAGTGGTGCTGTTTACTGTGCTGTAGTGGTGCTGTTTACTGTACTGTAGTGGTGCTGTTTACTGTACTGTAGTGGTGATGTTTACTGTGCTGTAGTGGTGCTGTTTACTGTACTGTAGTGGTGCTGTTTACTGTACTGTAGTGGTGCTGTTTACTGTACTGTAGTGGTGCTGTTTACTGTACTGTAGTGGTGCTGTAGTGGTGCTGTTTAATGTGCTGTAGTGGTGCTGTTTACTGTGGTGTAGTGGTGCTGTTTACTGTACTGTAGTGGTGCTGTTTACTGTGCTGTAGTGGTGCTGTTTACTGTGCTGTAGTGGTGCTGTTTACTGTACTGTAGTGGTGCTGTTTACTGTGCTGTAGTGGTGCTGTTTACTGTACTGTAGTGGTGCTGTTTACTGTACTGCAGTGGTGCTGTTTACTGTACTGTAGTGGTGCTGTTTACTGTGCTGTAGTGGTGCTGTAGTGGTGCTGTTTACTGTACTGTAGTGGTGCTGTTTACTGTACTGTAGTGGTGCTGTAGTGGTGCTGTTTACTGTACTGTAGTGGTGCTGTTTACTGTACTGTAGTGGTGCTGTTTACTGTACTGTAGTGGTGCTGTTTACTGTACTGTAGTGGTGCTGTTTACTGTACTGTAGTGGTGCTGTTTACTGTGCTGTAGTGGTGCTGTAGTGGTGCTGTTTACTGTACTGTAGTGGTGCTGTTTACTGTACTGTAGTGTTGCTGTTTACTGTGCTGTAGTGGTGCTGTTTACTGTGCTGTAGTGGTGCTGTTTACTGTACTGTAGTGGTGCTGTTTACTGTGCTGTAGTGGTGCTGTTTACTGTACTGTAGTGGTGCTGTTTACTGTGCTGTAGTGGTGCTGTAGTGGTGCTGTTTACTGTACTGTAGTGGTGCTGTTTACTGTACTGTAGTGGTGCTGTTTACTGTGCTGTAGTGGTGCTGTAGTGGTGCTGTTTACTGTGCTGTAGTGGTGCTGTTTACTGTGCTGTAGTGGTGCTGTTTACTGTGCTGTAGTGGTGCTGTTTACTGTACTGTAGTGGTACTGTTTACTGTGCTGTAGTGGTGCTGTTTACTGTAGTGGTGCTGTTTACTGTGCTGTAGTGGTGCTGTTTACTGTACTGTAGTGGTACTGTTTACTGTAGTGGTGCTGTTTACGGTGCTGTAGTCCAGGTGCTGTTTACTGTGCTGTAGTGGTGCTGTTTACTGTACTGTAGTGGTGCTGTTTACTGTGCTGTAGTCCAGGTGCTGTTTACTGTGCTGTAGTGGAGCTGTTTACTGTACTGTAGTGGTGCTGTTTACTGTGCTGTAGTGGTGCTGTTTACTGTGCTGTAGTGGTGCTGTTTACTGTACTGTAGTGGTGCTGTTTACTGTACTGTAGTGGTGCTGTTTACTGTGCTGTAGTGGTGCTGTTTACTGTGCTGTAGTGGTGCTGTTTACTGTACTGTAGTGGTGCTGTTTACTGTACTGTAGTGGTGCTGTTTACTGTACTGTAGTGGTGCTGTTTACTGTACTGTAGTGTTGCTGTTTACTGTACTGTAGTGGTGCTGTTTACTGTACTGTAGTGGTGCTGTTTACTGTACTGTAGTGGTGCTGTTTACTGTACTGTAGTGGTGCTGTTTACTGTACTGTAGTGGTGCTGTAGTGGTGCTGTTTACTGTGCTGTAGTGGTGCTGTTTACTGTGCTGTAGTGGTGCTGTTTACTGTGCTGTAGTGGTGCTGTTTACTGTACTGTAGTGGTGCTGTTTACTGTACTGTAGTGGTGATGTTTACTGTGCTGTAGTGGTGCTGTTTACTGTACTGTAGTGGTGCTGTTTACTGTACTGTAGTGGTGCTGTTTACTGTACTGTAGTGGTGCTGTTTACTGTACTGTAGTGGTGCTGTAGTGGTGCTGTTTACTGTACTGTAGTGGTGCTGTTTACTGTACTGTAGTGGTGATGTTTACTGTGCTGTAGTGGTGCTGTTTACTGTACTGTAGTGGTGCTGTTTAATGTGCTGTAGTGGTGCTGTTTACTGTGGTGTAGTGGTGCTGTTTACTGTACTGTAGTGGTGCTGTTTACTGTGCTGTAGTGGTGCTGTTTACTGTGCTGTAGTGGTGCTGTTTACTGTACTGTAGTGGTGCTGTTTACTGTGCTGTAGTGGTGCTGTTTACTGTACTGTAGTGGTGCTGTTTACTGTACTGTAGTGGTGCTGTTTACTGTACTGTAGTGGTGCTGTTTACTGTGCTGTAGTGGTGCTGTAGTGGTGCTGTTTACTGTACTGTAGTGGTGCTGTTTACTGTACTGTAGTGGTGCTGTAGTGGTGCTGTTTACTGTACTGTAGTGGTGCTGTTTACTGTACTGTAGTGGTGCTGTTTACTGTACTGTAGTGGTGCTGTTTACTGTACTGTAGTGGTGCTGTTTACTGTACTGTAGTGGTGCTGTTTACTGTGCTGTAGTGGTGCTGTAGTGGTGCTGTTTACTGTACTGTAGTGGTGCTGTTTACTGTACTGTAGTGTTGCTGTTTACTGTGCTGTAGTGGTGCTGTTTACTGTGCTGTAGTGGTGCTGTTTACTGTACTGTAGTGGTGCTGTTTACTGTGCTGTAGTGGTGCTGTTTACTGTACTGTAGTGGTGCTGTTTACTGTGCTGTAGTGGTGCTGTAGAGGTGCTGTTTACTGTACTGTAGTGGTGCTGTTTACTGTACTGTAGTGGTGCTGTTTACTGTGCTGTAGTGGTGCTGTAGTGGTGCTGTTTACTGTGCTGTAGTGGTGCTGTTTACTGTGCTGTAGTGGTGCTGTTTACTGTGCTGTAGTGGTGCTGTTTACTGTACTGTAGTGGTACTGTTTACTGTGCTGTAGTGGTGCTGTTTACTGTAGTGGTGCTGTTTACTGTGCTGTAGTGGTGCTGTTTACTGTACTGTAGTGGTACTGTTTACTGTAGTGGTGCTGTTTACGGTGCTGTAGTCCAGGTGCTGTTTACTGTGCTGTAGTGGTGCTGTTTACTGTACTGTAGTGGTGCTGTTTACTGTGCTGTAGTCCAGGTGCTGTTTACTGTGCTGTAGTGGTGCTGTTTACTGTACTGTAGTGGTGCTGTTTACTGTGCTGTAGTGGTGCTGTTTACTGTGCTGTAGTGGTGCTGTTTACTGTACTGTAGTGGTGCTGTTTACTGTACTGTAGTGGTGCTGTTTACTGTGCTGTAGTGGTGCTGTTTACTGTGCTGTAGTGGTGCTGTTTACTGTACTGTAGTGGTGCTGTTTACTGTACTGTAGTGGTGCTGTTTACTGTACTGTAGTGGTGCTGTTTACTGTACTGTAGTGGTGCTGTTTACTGTACTGTAGTGGTGCTGTTTACTGTACTGTAGTGGTGCTGTTTACTGTGCTGTAGTCCAGGTGCTGTTTACTGTGCTGTAGTCCAGGTGCTGTTTACTGTACTGTAGTGGTGCTGTTTACTGTACTGTAGTGGTGCTGTTTACTGTAGTGGTGCTGTTTACTGTGCTGTAGTGGTGCTGTTTACTGTACTGTAGTGGTGCTGTTTACTGTGCTGTAGTGGTGCTGTTTACTGTAGTGGTGCTGTTTACTGTGCTGTAGTGGTGCTGTTTACTGTGTTGTAGTGGTGCTGTTTACTGTGCTGTAGTGGTGCTGTTTAAGGTGCTGTAGTGGTGCTGTAGTGGTGCTGTTTACTGTGCTGTAGTGGTGCTGTTTACTGTACTGTAGTGGTGCTGTTTACTGTGCTGTAGTGGTGCTGTTTACTGTACTGGAGTGGTGCTGTTTACTGTACTGTAGTGGTGCTGTAGTGGTGCTGTTTACTGTACTGTAGTGGTGCTGTTTACTGTACTGTAGTGGTGCTGTTTACTGTGCTGTAGTGGTGCTGTTTACTGTACTGTAGTGGTGCTGTAGTGGTGCTGTTTACTGTACTGTAGTGGTGCTGTTTACTGTACTGTAGTGGTGATGTTTACTGTACTGTAGTGGTGCTGTTTACTGTGCTGTAGTGGTGCTGTTTACTGTACTGTAGTGGTGCTGTTTACTGTACTGTAGTGGTGCTGTTTACTGTGCTGTAGTGGTGCTGTTTACTGTGCTGTAGTGGTGCTGTTTACTGTACTGTATTGGTGCTGTTTACTGTACTGTAGTGGTGCTGTTTACTGTACTGTAGTGGTGATGTTTACTGTACTGTAGTGGTGCTGTTTACTGTGCTGTAGTGGTGCTGTTTACTGTACTGTAGTGGTGCTGTTTACTGTACTGTAGTGGTGCTGTTTACTGTACTGTAGTGGTGCTGTTTACTGTACTGTAGTGGTGCTGTTTACTGTACTGTAGTGGTGCTGTTTACTGTACTGTAGTGGTGCTGTAGTGGTGCTGTTTACTGTGCTGTAGTGGTGCTGTTTACTGTGCTGTAGTGGTGCTGTTGTGGTGCTGTAGTGGTGCTGTTTACTGTGCTGTAGTGGTGCTGTTTACTGTGCTGTAGTGGTGCTGTTTACTGTACTGTAGTGGTGCTGTTTACTGTACTGTAGTGGTGCTGTTTACTGTACTGTAGTGGTGCTGTAATGGTGCTGTTTACTGTACTGTAGTGGTGCTGTTTACTGTACTGTATTGGTGCTGTTTACTGTGCTGTAGTGGTGCTGTAGAGGTGCTGTTTACTGTACTGTAGTGGTGCTGTTTACTGTACTGTATTGGTGCTGTTTACTGTACTGTAGTGGTGCTGTTTACTGTACTGTAGTGGTGCTGTTTACTGTACTGTAGTGGTGCTGTAGTGGTGCTGTTTACTGTGCTGTAGTGGTGCTGTTTACTGTGCTGTAGTGGTGCTGTTGTGGTGTTGTAGTGGTGCTGTTTACTGTGCTGTAGTGGTGCTGTTTACTGTACTGTAGTGGTGCTGTTTACTGTGCTGTAGTGGTGCTGTTTACTGTACTGTAGTGGTGCTGTTTACTGTACTGTAGTGGTGCTGTAGTGGTGCTGTTTACTGTACTGTAGTGGTGCTGTTTCCTGTACTGTAGTGGTGCTGTAGTGGTGCTGTTTACTGTGCTGTAGTGGTGCTGTTTACTGTGCTGTAGTGGTGCTGTTGTGGTGTTGTAGTGGTGCTGTTTACTGTGCTGTAGTGGTGCTGTTTACTGTGCTGTAGTGGTGCTGTTTACTGTACTGTAGTGGTGCTGTTTACTGTGCTGTAGTGGTGCTGTTTACTGTACTGTAGTGGTGCTGTTTACTGTACTGTAGTGGTGCTGTAGTGGTGCTGTTTACTGTACTGTAGTGATGCTGTTTACTGTGCTGTAGTGGTGCTGTTTACTGTGCTGTAGTGGTGCTGTTTACTGTACTGTAGTGGTGCTGTAGTGGTGCTGTTTACTGTGCTGTAGTGGTGCTGTTTACTGTACTGTAGTGGTGCTGTTTACTGTACTGTAGTGGTGCTGTTTACTGTACTGTAGTGGTGCTGTTTACTGTACTGTAGTGGTGCTGTTTACTGTGCTGTAGTGGTGCTGTTTACTGTGCTGTAGTGGTGCTGTTTACTGTGCTGTAGTGGTGCTGTTTACTGTGCTGTAGTGGTGCTGTTTACTGTACTGTAGTGGTGCTGTTTACTGTACTGTAGTGGTGCTGTTTACTGTACTGTAGTGGTGCTGTTTACTGTACTGTAGTGGTGCTGTTTACTGTGCTGTAGTGGTGCTGTTTACTGTACTGTAGTGGTGCTGTTTACTGTGGTGTAGTGGTGCTGTTTAATTTGCTGTAGTCCAGGTGCTGTTTACTGTACTGTTGTGGTGCTGTTTACTGTGCTGTAGTGGTGCTGTTTACTGTGCTGTAGTGGTGCTGTTTACTGTGCTGTAGTGGTGCTGTTTACTGTACTGTATTGGTGCTGTTTACTGTGCTGTAGTGGTGCTGTTTACTGTACTGTAGTGGTGCTGTTTACTGTACTGTATTGGTGCTGTTTACTGTACTGTAGTGGTGCTGTTTACTGTACTGTAGTGGTGCTGTTTACTGTGCTGTAGTGGTGCTGTTTACTGTGTTGTAGTGGTGCTGTTTACTGTGCTGTAGTGGTGCTGTTTACTGTACTGTAGTGGTCCTGTTTACTGTACTGTAGTGGTGCTGTTTACTGTACTGTAGTGGTGCTGTTTACTGTACTGTAGTGGTGCTGTTTACTGTGCTGTAGTGGTGCTGTTTACTGTACTGTATTGGTGCTGTTTACTGTACTGTAGTGGTGCTGTAGTGGTGCTGTTTACTGTGCTGTAGTGGTGCTGTTTACTGTGCTGTAGTGGTGCTGTTTACTGTACTGTAGTGGTGCTGTTTACTGTACTGTAGTGGTGCTGTAGTGGTGCTGTTTACTGTGCTGTAGTGGTGCTGTTTACTGTGCTGTAGTGGTGCTGTTTACTGTACTGTAGTGGTGCTGTTTACTGTACTGTAGTGGTGCTGTTTACTGTACTGTAGTGGTGCTGTTTACTGTGCTGTAGTGGTGCTGTTTACTGTACTGTAGTGGTGCTGTAGTGGTGCTGTTTAATGTACTGTAGTGATGCTGTTTACTGTACTGTAGTGGTGCTGTTTACTGTGCTGTAGTGGTGCTGTTTACTGTACTGTAGTGGTGCTGTTTACTGTACTGTAGTGGTGCTGTTTACTGTACTGTAGTGGTGCTGTTTACTGTACTGTAGTGGTGCTGTTTACTGTGCTGTAGTGGTGCTGTTTACTGTACTGTAGTGGTGCTGTAGTGGTGCTGTTTAATGTACTGTAGTGGTGCTGTTTACTGTACTGTAGTGGTGCTGTTTACTGTACTGTAGTGGTGCTGTTTACTGTACTGTAGTGGTGCTGTTTACTGTACTGTAGTGGTGCTGTTTACTGTGCTGTAGTGGTGCTGTTTACTGTACTGTAGTGGTGCTGTTTACTGTACTGTAGTGGTGCTGTAGTGGTGCTGTTTACTGTGTTGTAGTGGTGCTGTTTACTGTACTGTAGTGGTGCTGTTTACTGTCCTGTAGTGGTGCTGTTTACTGTACTGTAGTGGTGCTGTTTACTGTGCTGTAGTGGTGCTGTTTACTGTACTGTAGTGGTGCTGTTTACTGTGCTGTAGTGGTGCTGTTTACTGTGCTGTAGTGGTGCTGTTTACTGTACTGTAGTGGTGCTGTTTACTGTACTGTAGTGGTGCTGTTTACTGTGCTGTAGTGGTGCTGTTTACTGTGCTGTAGTGGTGCTGTTTACTGTACTGTAGTGGTGCTGTAGTGGTGCTGTAATGGTGCTGTTTACTGTACTGTAGTGGTGCTCTTTACTGTACTGTAGTCCAGGCAAGATTTAGATACTGGTTACATTGATTAATTCATTGAAATTACCAACAAAGACAAGATGATCCAGGACCGACACAGAACACAAGATGATCCAGGACCGATACAGAACACAAGATGATCCAGGACCGACTACAGAGCACAAGATGATCCAGGACCGACACAGAACACAAGATGATCCAGGACCGACTACAGAACACAAGATGATCCAGGACCGATACAGAACACAAGATGATCCAGGACCGATACAGAACACAAGATGATCCAGGACCGACTACAGATCACAAGATGATCCAGGACCGATACAGAGCACAAGATGATCCAGGACCGATACAGAACATCAGGACCGACACAGATCACAAGATGATCCAGGACCGACTACAGAACATCAGGACCGACACAGAACATCAGGACCGACACAGAGCACAAGATGATCCAGGACCGATACAGAACACAAGATGATCCAGGACCGATACAGAACACATGATGATCCAGGACCGACTACAGAACATCAGGACCGACTACAGAGCACAAGATGATCCAGGACCGACTACAGAACATCAGGACCGATACAGAGCACAAGATGATCCAGGACCGACTACAGAACATCAGGACCGATACAGAACACAAGATGATCCAGGACCGATACAGAGCACAAGATGATCCAGGACCGACTACAGAACATCAGGACCGATACAGAACACAAGATGATCCAGGACCGACTACAGAACATCAGGACCGATACAGAACACAAGATGATCCAGGACCGACACAGAGCACAAGAGGATCCAGGACCGACACAGAACACATGATGATCCAGGACCGATACAGAGCACAAGATGATCCAGGACCGACTACAGAACATCAGGACCGACACAGATCACAAGATGATCCAGGACCGACTACAGAACATCAGGACCGACACAGATCACAAGATGATCCAGGACCGACTACAGAACATCAGGACCGATACAGAGCACAAGATGATCCAGGACCGACTACAGAGCACAAGATGATCCAGGACCAATACAGAACACAAGATGATCCAGGACCGATACAGAACACAAGATGATCCAGGACCGATACAGATCACAAGATGATCCAGGACCGATACAGAACACATGATGATCCAGGACCGATACAGAGCACAAGATGATCCAGGACCGACACAGAACACAAGATGATCCAGGACCGATACAGAACACAAGATGATCCAGGACCGATACAGAGCACAAGATGATCCAAGACCGATACAGAACACAAGATGATCCAGGACCGATACAGAACACAAGATGATCCAGGACCGATACAGAACACAAGATGATCCAGGACCGATACAGAACACAAGATGATCCAGGACCGATACAGAGCACAAGATGATCCAGGACCGATACAGAGCACAAGATGATCCAGGACCGATACAGATCACAAGATGATCCAGGACCGATACAGAACACAAGATGATCCAGGACCGATACAGAACACAAGATGATCCAGGACCGATACAGAGCACAAGATGATCCAGGACCGATACAGAACACAAGATGATCCAGGACCGATACAGAACACAAGATGATCCAGGACCGATACAGAGCACAAGATGATCCAGGACCGATACAGATCACAAGATGATCCAGGACCGATACAGAACACAAGATGATCCAGGACCGATACAGAACACAAGATGATCCAGGACCGATACAGAGCACAAGATGATCCAGGACCGATACAGAACACAAGATGATCCAGGACCGATACAGAACACAAGATGATCCAGGACCGATACAGAGCACAAGATGATCCAGGACCGATACAGAACACAAGATGATCCAGGACCGACACAGAGCACAAGATGATCCAGGACCGATACAGAACACAAGATGATCCAGGACCGATACAGAACACAAGATGATCCAGGACCGATACAGAGCACAAGATGATCCAGGACCGATACAGATCACAAGATGATCCAGGACCGATACAGAACACAAGATGATCCAGGACCGATACAGATCACAAGATGATCCAGGACCGATACAGAACACAAGATGATCCAGGACCGATACAGAACACAAGATGATCCAGGACCGATACAGAGCACAAGATGATCCAGGACCGATACAGATCACAAGATGATCCAGGACCGATACAGAACACAAGATGATCCAGGACCGATACAGAACACAAGATGATCCAGGACCGATACAGAGCACAAGATGATCCAGGACCGATACAGAACACAAGATGATCCAGGACCGACTACAGAACATCAGGACCGACACAGAGCACAAGATGATCCAGGACCGACTACAGAACATCAGGACCGATACAGAACACAAGATGATCCAGGACCGACACAGAGCACAAGATGATCCAGGACCGATACAGAGCACAAGATGATCCAGGACCGATACAGATCACAAGATGATCCAGGACCGATACAGAACACAAGATGATCCAGGACCGATACAGAACACAAGATGATCCAGGACCGATACAGAGCACAAGATGATCCAGGACCGATACAGAACACAAGATGATCCAGGACCGACTACAGAACATCAGGACCGACACAGAGCACAAGATGATCCAGGACCGACACATTATATTTCTGTTTTCTGTTTGGACCTCAGCAGTGCAGATATAATTTGATTAATGTTGTGAATATAATCAGAATAAATCACCATCGTTATGATCTATAAAAAAATACCCTTCCCTCCTCCCTCTTGACAGCGTGACGTGCTGTACTCTCAGCTTCCTCTCCAGGGTCAGTCCCAGTTCAACAATACTAAAACAAGCTATCTCTAAATACTGATGACGTATCCCAAACACATCAACCTGATTACTCCCAGTCCGACGGACAATGCCCTTTTCCAGTCCATGTACCCAGGACGGATATATAAAACAGCTTTCAATTTCATTAAATAAAGAGTAGATGTGATATTCTGTCTAAGAATAGCAACTTTTAATCTGGATTATTAATCCTAATCAAAGTGATTACTGTAGACTGAACAATACAGACGTCAGAGTGTTTTTAATTGGTCACTGTTCTATTTCAGTCTCTCAATACTGTCTGACCCTTTAACATGCTACCATGAATTATCTCAACACTGTCTGGCCCTTTAACATGCTACCATGAATTATCTCAACACTGTCCTGACCCTTTTACATGCTACAATGAATTATCTCAACACTGTCTGGCCCTTTCACATGCTACCATGAATTATCTCAACACTGTCTGACCCTTTAACATGCTACCATGAATTATCTCAACACTGTCTGACCCTTTAACATGCTACCATGAATTATCTCAACACTGTCTGACCCTTTTACATGCTACCATGAATTATCTCAACACTGTCTGACCCTTTGACATGCTACCATGAATTATCTCAACACTGTCTGACCCTTTTACATGCTACCATGAACTATCTCAACACTGTCTGACCCTTTTACATGCTACCATGAATTATCTCAACACTGTCTGACCCTTTTACATGCTACCATGAATTATCTCAACACTGTCTGACACTTTTACATGCTACCATGAATTATCTCAACACTGTCCTGACCCTTTTACATGCTACAATGAATTATCTCAACACTGTCTGGCCCTTTCACATGCTACCATGAATTATCTCAACACTGTCTGACCCTTTAACATGCTACCATGAATTATCTCAACACTGTCTGACCCTTTAACATGCTACCATGAATTATCTCAACACTGTCTGACCCTTTTACATGCTACCATGAATTATCTCAACACTGTCTGACCCTTTGACATGCTACCATGAATTATCTCAACACTGTCTGACCCTTTTACATGCTACCATGAACGAATTATCTCAACACTGTCTGACCCTTTTACATGCTACCATGAATTATCTCAACACTGTCTGACCCTTTTACATGCTACCATGAATTATCTCAACACTGTCTGACACTTTTACATGCTACCATGAACTATCTCAACACTGAGAATTACCTCAAAACAAAACCACAAAAAGAAAATCTGTTATTGTAAAGACATTTCATTGTTTTGCTAAATCTGATTTAAAAGGTCCACACTTACTGGACCAGTTACTGGAGACCAGTCACTGGAGACCAGCTACTGGAGACCAGTCACTGGAGACCAGCTACTGGAGACCAGCTACTGGAGACCAGCTACTGGAGACCAGCTACTGGAGACCAGCTACTGGAGACTAGTTATTGGAGACCAGCTACTGGAGACCAGCTACTGGAGACCAGCTACTGGAGACCAGTCACTGGAGACCAGCTACTGGAGACCAGCTACTGGAGACCAGCTACTGGAGACTAGTCATTGGAGACTAGCTACTGGAGACCAGCTACTGGAGACCAGCTACTGGAGACCAGCTACTGGAGACTAGTCATTGGAGACCAGCTACTGGAGACCAGTTACTGGAGACCAGCTACTGGAGACCAGTTACTGGAGACCAGCTACTGGAGACCAGCTACTGGAGACCAGCTACTGGAGACCAGCTAATGGAGACCAGCCACTGGAGACCAGCTACTGGAGACTAGTCACTGGAGACCAGCTACTGGAGACCAGCTACTGGAGACTAGTCATTGGAGACCAGCTACTGGAAACCAGCTACTTGAGACCAGCTACTGGAGACCAGCTACTGGAGACCAGTCACTGGAGACCAGCTACTGGAGACCAGTCACTGGAGACCAGCTACTGGAGACCAGTCACTGGAGACCAGCTACTGGAGACTAGTCACTGGAGACCAGCTACTGGAGACTAGTCATTGGAGACCAGCTACTGGAAACCAGCTACTTGAGACCAGCTGCTGGAGACCAGCTACTGGAGACTAGTGACTGGAGACTAGCTACTGGAGACTAGTCACTGGAGACCAGCTTCTGGAGACCAGCTACTGAAGACCAGCTACTTGAGACCAGCTACTGGAGACCAGCTACTGGAAACCAGCTACTTGAGACCAGCTACTGGAGACCAGCTACTGGAGACTAGTCACTAGAGACCAGCTACTGGAGACTAGCTACTGGAGACCAGCTACTGGAGACTAGTCACAGGAGACCAGCTACTGGAGACTAGCTACTGGAGACCAGCTACTGGAGACTAGTCACTGGAGACCAGCTACTGGAGACCAGCTACTGGAGACCAGCTACTGGAGACTAGTCACTGGAGACTAGCTACTGGAGACCAGCTACTGGAGACCAGCTACTGGAGACTAGTCACTGGAGACTAGCTACTGGAGACCAGCTACTGGAGACCAGCTACTGGAGACCAGCTACTGGAGACCAGCTACTGGAGACCAGCTACTGGAGACTAGTCACTAGAGACTAGTCACTGGAGAGCAGCTACTGGAGACTAGCTACTGGAGACCAGCTACTGGAGACTAGTCACAGGAGACCAGCTACTGGAGACCAGCTACTGGAGACTAGCCACTGGAGACCAGCTACTGGAGACTAGTGACTGGAGACCAGCCACTGGAGACCAGCCACTGGAGACCAGCTACTGGAGACTAGTGACTGGAGACTAGCTACTGGAGACCAGCTACTGGAGACCAGCTACTGGAGACTGGTCATTGGAGACCAGCTACTGGAAACCAGCTACTGGAGACTAGCTACTGGAAACCAGCTACTGGAGACCAGCCACTGGAGACCAGTTACTGGAGACCAGCTACTGGAGACCAGCTACTGGAGACCAGCTACTGGAGACCAGCTACTGGAGACTAGCTACTGGAGACCAGTCAATGACTGTTGTGGTTGTTGTCCAGGACTAAACCCTGACTGTAGTGGTTCTGTAATAGTACTATGTCCAGGACTAAACCCTGACTGTAGTGGTTGTTGTCCAGGACTAAACCCTGACTGTAGTGATTCTGTATTAGTACTATGACCAGGACTAAACCCTGACTGTAGTGGTTCTGTAATAGTACTATGTCCAGGACTAAACCCTGACTGTAGTGATTCTGTATTAGTACTATGACCAGGACTAAACCCTGACTGTAGTGGTTCTGTAATAGTACTATGTCCAGGACTAAACCCTGACTGTAGTGGTTCTGTAATAGTACTATGTCCAGGACTAAACCCTGACTGTAGTGGTTGTTGTAATAGTACTATGTCCAGGACTAAACCCTGACTGTAGTGGTTGTTGTAATAGTACTATGTCCAGGACTAAACCCTGACTGGTTAACATTCAAAATACATTTCTCAGATATAAAAGAGCAAAGTTGTACATTTACCAAGTATTCCAGAGTATTAGCTAGAGAAGGAAGCCTTGAAATGGGGTGATAGTTAACATCCCTACTATCACCGCCCTTCACCATTCAAATACTAAAATGGCTCTCGTAATATTAGTCTTTATTGGTTGATAGACAATGTTTGTCATTTGGTAGGTTATTGTTATCTATGATCTCAGGCTACGATCCATAACTGACTGACTCGTTGGTTATAACTCTGGCCAACTCTCTGGTGATTGGATCATATAACTGGCCAACTCTCTGGTGATTGGATCATATAACCGGCCAACTCTTTAGTGATTGGATCATATAACTGGCTAACTCTCTGGTGATTGGATCATATAACTGGCCAACTCTCTGGTGATTGGATCATATAACCGGCCAACTCTCTAGTGATTGGATCATATAACCGGCCAACTCTCTGGTGATTGGATCATATAACTGGCCAACTCTCTGGTGATTGGATCATATAACTGGCCAACTCTCTGGTGATTGGATCATATAACCGGCCAACTCTCTGGTGATTGGATCATATAACCGGCCAACTCTCTGGTGATTGGATCATTTAACTGGCCAACTCTCTGGTGATTGGATCATATAACCGGCCAACTCTCTGGTGATTGGATCATATAACTGGCCAACTCTCTGGTGATTGGATCATATAACTGGCCAACTCTCTGGTGATTGGATCATATAACCGGCCAACTCTCTGGTGATTGGATCATATAACTGGCCAACTCTCTGGTGATTGGATCATATAACCGGCCGACTCTCTGGTGATTGGATTATATAACCGGCCAACTCTCTGGTGATTGGATCATATAACTGGCCAACTCTCTGGTGATTGGATCATATAACTGTCCGACTCTCTAGTGATTGGATCATATAACTGGCCAACTCTGGTGATTGGATCATATAACTGGCCAACTCTCTGGTGATTGGATCATATAACTGGTCAACTCTCTAGTGATTGGATCATATAACTGGCCAACTCTCTGGTGATTGGATCATATAACTGGCCAACTCTCTAGTGATTGGATCATATAACTGGCCAACTCTTTAGTGATTGGATCATATAACTGGTCAACTCTCTAGTGATTGGATCATATAACCGGCTAACTCTCTGGTGATTGGATCATATAACCGGCTAACTCTCTGGTGATTGGATCATATAACTGGCCAACTCTCTGGTGATTGGATCATATAACTGGCCAACTCTCTGGTGATTGGATCATATAACTGGCCAACTCTCTGGTGATTGGGTGAGAGATAACATGTGACTCTGGCTGATATATCATCAGGTGCACTTCAAACTCCTCTTCCCTGTTCCCCCACAATCCTGTTCTCTGACAGTTTGTTGTTAGAGGCTCTGTGTGTTGGCATGTCTGCTTCCCTGCACCTGTGTCTGCCCAGAGCTCTGTGGGAGCATAGAGACAGTGTCCCACCTTCTCTACACTCCCCCTCTCCTCTCCCACCTCCCTCTGCACTCCCCCTCACCTCCCCCTCTCCTCCCCTCCTCTCCTTCCCCTCTCCTCTCCTCCCCCTCTCCTCCCTCCTCTCCTTCCCCTCTCCTCTCCTCCCCCTCTAATCTCCTCCTCTCCTCTCCTCTCCTCTGCTACCATGTTGTGTTGCTACCATGTTGTGTTGCTACCATGCTGTGTTGTTGTTATGTTGTGTTGCTACCATGCTGTGTTGTTGTTATGTTGTGTTGCTACCATGTTGTGTTGTTGTTATGTTGTGTTGCTACCATGTTGTGTTGTTGTTATGTTGTGTTGCTACCATGTTGTGTTGCTACCATGTTGTGTTGCTACCATGCTGTGTTGTTGTTATGTTGTGTTGCTGCCATGCTGTGTTGTTGTTATGTTGTGTTGCTACCATGTTGTGTTGCTACCATGCTGTGTTGTTGTTATGTTGTGTTGCTACCATGTTGTGTTGCTACCATGCTGTGTTGTTGTTATGTTGTGTTGCTACCATGTTGTGTTGCTACCATGCTGTGTTGTTGTTATGTTGTGTTGCTACCATGCTGTGTTGCTACCATGCTGTGTTGTTGTTATGTTGTGTTGCTACCATGTTGTGTTGTTGTTATGTTGTGTTGCTACCATGTTGTGTTGCTACCATGCTGTGTTGTTGTTATGTTGTGTTGCTACCATGTTGTGTTGCTACCATGCTGTGTTGTTGTTATGTTGTGTTGCTACCATGTTGTGTTGTTGTTATGTTGTGTTGCTACCATGCTGTGTTGCTACCATGCTGTGTTGTTGTTATGTTGTGTTGCTACCATGTTGTGTTGTTGTTATGTTGTGTTGCTACCATGCTGTGTTGCTACCATGCTGTGTTGTTGTTATGTTGTGTTGCTACCATGCTGTGTTGTTGTTATGTTGTGTTGCTACCATGCTGTGTTGTTGTCATGTTGTGTTGCTACCATGCTGTGTTGTCATGTGTTGCTACCATGCTGTGTTGTTGTCTCAGGTCTCTCTTTATGTAGTGTTGTGCTGTCTCTATTGTCATGATGTGTGTTTTGTCCTATATTTATATTGTATACAAAAATACACTTTTAATTCCAGCCAGCGTCCCTCAGGAGGCCTTTTGCCTGTTGGTAGGACGTCATTGTAAATAAGAATGTGTTCTTCACTGACTTGCCTCGTTAAATAAAGGTTAAATAAATAAAAAAATACAAATGATTCTCCTCTATTCCTCTCCCCTCCCCTCCTCCCCTTTCCTCCACCACTAGAGTGTACCAAGTTTTATTCAGCAGTACACCAGGCTAACTACACAGTACCAGGCTTTATCCAGCAGTTTACCAGGCTAACTACACAGTACCAGGCTTTATCCAGCAGTATATCAGGCTAACTACAAAGTACCAGGCTTTATCCAGCAGTATACCAGGCTAACTACAAAGTACCAGGCTTTATCCAGCAGTATACCAGGCTAACTACACAGTACCAGGCTTTATCCAGCAGTACACCAGGCTAACTACACAGTACCAGGCTTTATCCAGCAGTTTACCAGGCTAACTACAAAGTTCCAGGCTTTATCCAGCAGTATACCAGGCTAACTACAAAGTACCAGGCTTTATCCAGCAGTATACCAGGCTAACTACACAGTACCAGGCTTTATCCAGCAGTACACCAGGCTAACTACCATGTACCAGGCTTTATCCAGCAGTATACCAGGCTAACTACAAAGTACCAGGCTTTATCCAGCAGTATACCAGGCTAACTACAAAGTACCAGGATTTATCCAGCAGTATACCAGGCTAACTACAAAGTACCAGGCTTTATCCAGCAGTATACCAGGCTAACTACACAGTACCAGGCTTTATCCAGCAGTTTACCAGGCTAACTACACAGTACCAGGCTTTATCCAGCAGTATACCAGGCTAACTACACAGTACCAGGCTTTATCCAGCAGTATACCAGGCTAACTACACAGTACCAGGCTTTATCCAGCAGTATACCAGGCTAACTACACAGTACCAGGCTTTATCCAGCAGTATACCAGGCTAACTACACAGTACCAGGCTTTATCCAGCAGTATACCAGGCTAACTACACAGTACCAGGCTTTATCCAGCAGTATACCAGGCTAAATACACAGTACCAGGCTTTATCCAGCAGTATACCAGGCTAAATACACAGTACCAGGCTTTATCCAGCAGTATACCAGGCTAAATACACAGTACCAGGCTTTATCCAGCAGTATACCAGGCTAACTACACAGTACCAGGCTTTATCCAGCAGTATACCAGGCTAACTACACAGTACCAGGCTTTATCCAGCAGTATACCAGGCTAACTACACAGTACCAGGCTAACTACACAGTACCAGGCTAGGGGTAGGGTGGAAAGGGTTGGAGGATGGGGGGAATGTCAGATTGTCATAAAGACCTTGAAAAGGGAGATAGTAGAGAGTTTGGAGAAGGGACGGGCTCACAAGGTGTGTATGTGTGTGCGCCATGTGTCAAGTACAGTATGTGTGTGTGTGTGTGAGTGCATGAGTGTGTGTGCACACCTGTGTGTGTGTGTGTGTGTGTGTGTGTGTGTGTGTGTGTGTGTGTGTGTGTGTGTGTGTGTGTGTGTGTGTGTGTGTGTGTGTGTGTGTGTGTGTGTGTGTGTGTGTGTGTGTGTGTGTGTGTGTGTGTGCGTATGTGTGTGTGTGTGTGTGTGTGTGTGTGTGTGTGTGTGTGTGTGTGTGTGTGTGTGTGTGTGTGTGTGTGTGTGTGTGTGTGTGTGTGTGTGTGTGTGTGTGTGTGTGTGTGTGTGTGTGTGTGTGTGTGTGTGTGTGTGTGTGTGTGTGTGCGTGTGTGTGTGTGCACCCCTGGGTGTAATGTGTAATGTATATAACGTGTGTGTGTGTCCTGTGATCATGTGTGTGTGCTCTGTGTGATACAGTGACTTAGTGTACAGGGTGGGGAAACACCAGCCTCAGTGATGGTTGAGCTTTAGAGCTTAGAGCCTGTAACGTGCTCCAGACCTGCTCTGCCCAGGTTCCCACAGGACCAGAGAGGAGCAGAGAGAGGGGCTCACAGCCTGACTAACTGTCTACTCAGCACATCCCAAACCTGGCTGCTCTCCAGCCGCCCCCCCCCCCCTCCACCCCTCACTACCACAACGGCTTATTTTCACTAGAATCAGAACTGAATACTGTCTTGTAATGGTGTTATCAAGAGGACATTGTCTTCACCAAGTCTGATGGTATTATCAAGAGGACATTGTCCTCACCAAGTCTGATGGTGTTATCAAGAGGACATTGTCTTCACCAAGACTGATGGTGTTATCAAGAGGACATTGTCTTCACCAAGACTGATGGTGTTATCAAGAGGACATTGTCCTCACCAAGTCTGATGGTGTTATCAAGAGGACATTGTCTTCACCAAGTCTGATGGTGTTATCAAGAGGACATTGTCTTCACCAAGTCTGATGGTGTTATCAAGAGGACATTGTCTTCGCCAAGTCTGATGATGTTATCAAGAGGACATTGTCTTCACCGATGGTGTTATCAAGAGGACATTGTCTTCACCGATGGTGTTATCAAGAGGACATTGTCTTTACCAAGTCTGATGGTGTTATCAAGAGGACATTGTCCTCACCAAGTCTGATGGTGTTATCAAGAGGACATTGTCTTCACCAAGACTGATGGTGTTATCAAGAGGACATTGTCTTCACCAAGACTGATGGTGTTATCAAGAGGACATTGTCTTCACCAAGACTGATGGTGTTATCAAGAGGACATTGTCCTCACCAAGTCTGATGGTGTTATCAAGAGGACATTGTCTTCACCAAGTCTGATGGTGTTATCAAGAGGACATTGTCTTCACCAAGTCTGATGGTGTTATCAAGAGGACATTGTCTTCGCCAAGTCTGATGATGTTATCAAGAGGACATTGTCTTCACCAAGTCTGATGGTGTTATCAAGAGGACATTGTCTTCACCAAGTCTGATTATATTATCAATAGATCGACTAGAGGGTCAGTGAATTCTATGCTGAACGACTTGATGGTGAGTCAATAACAAAAATAAACAAACGAGCCCTTTTATAATGAATCAGTAATTGCATAGAAAGATAGACATTTGGTGACCGTGGTTTCTTTAGCAGACAGCAGAACAACTACAGAGAAGCAGTGTAATGAGTATCTTTCAGTTGCCCTTTTCCCAGAGACTCATCTACTGTTAAATATCTCCAGGATGCCAGAGGGTTGGTTCAGTCATAATGAGTTCGCATGAAGCATACTGTTCCCAGACTACACAGGCACTTCCTGTCCTCGGGGGAAGTAATACCACTCATCGTGTTGGGGGAGACTAGATGTGTCACATCACACATTAAAGAGGCTGTTAGCAGATGTAGCCTATCGTAACACCCTGTTCTAGGAAGCCCTGAGTGTGTGGGTGGTGTAGTCAGGGTCACAAACCCGTCCGTGTAGATCGGCTGTTCAACCATAAACTGATGCTCCACATTTCCCAAGATGGCGTAGTCGGCTAGATATATATTCCACTGTTTCCACAGGTCCCCTGTGCCCTTTTCAAGCAGCAGACACACAGCATTGATGCTGAATAGAGCGGAGAGCAGGAAGCTAAGGGGAGGAAGCATTACGGTTGAATGAACCAGAGTGACAGAAGGAGAACGAGACATAATACACATTATCTTTACTGTTTAACTGTGATGTCTCAACCTTTATCGAAGCCCCAAAAACACAGGTTCTACCTGCTCCTCTCTGGAGACTTCTGTCTGTCTGTCTGTCTGTCTGTCTGTCTGTCTGTCTCTCTCTCTCTGGTCTCTCTCTCTCTCTGGTCTCTCTCTCTCTCTGGTCTCTCTCTCTCTCTGGTCTCTCTCTCTGGTCTCTCTCTCTGGTCTCTCTCTCTGGTCTCTCTCTCTCTCTGGTCTCTCTCTCTCTCTCTCTCTGGTCTCTCTCTCTGGTCTCTCTCTCTGGTCTCTCTCTCTGGTCTCTCTCTCTGGTCTCTCTGGTCTCTCTGGTCTCTCTCTCTCTCTCTCTCTCTCTCTCTCTCTCTCTCTCTCTCTCTCTCTCTCTCTCTCTCTCTCTCTCTCTCTCTCTCAGGTGTAGTTTTGAGACACTAACATTCATTATCATAATTCACATAATTAAACTGTGAATGGCAGCAAGGAGCTGGGTATCTGTCAGATTTCTCTTGTTCCACCTACACCAACGAGGGGGTGGTTGGAGCGAGGTAATGGATGGAAGGAGAGAGGGGGTGGGAAGGATGCAAACATGAACACTCCGGGTTGAGGGGGCAGTAGAAGGGGGTAGGAGGGGTGCAAACAGCCACACCCCAGGATCCAGAATGCTCAGGACGGACAGAGGCAGCCAGCGTGGGAGATGGAATTTTTAAAAGTCGGAAAATCTGTTCTTTCCTGAGGGATGGATACCTGGAAAAATCATTGGTGTGGATTTCAGGGGAAAATACGAAGAGAGAACAAATGAGAGAAGCCAATAGACAGATCTAGGGTGAAGCTGTGTGTGTGTGTGTGTGTGTGTGTGTGTGTGTGTGTGTGTGTGTGTGTGTGTGTGTGTGTGTGTGTGTGTGTGTGTGTGTGTGTGTGTGTGTGTGTGTGTGTGTGTGTGTGTGTGTGTGTGTGTGTGTGTGTGTGTGTGTGTGTCTGTGTGCGTATGTGTGTGTGTGTGTAAAGTATGTGTGTGTGTGTGTGTGTATGTGTGTTTACGTGTCTGTGTGTGTGTGTGTGTATGTGTGTTTACGTGTGTGTGTGTGTGTCTGTGTGCGTACGTACGTGAGTGTGTGTGCCTTGGACAGACAGAGAGCTCTGAGTGGAGCTTAAAAACACGACAGACACCTTGAAGCTGAAAACAGTATTTAAAGGAAACTAGTTCCTGGCCTTCTCTGCATCTCATAACAGAGATGAGTCTAGAGTACCTTCTCTTTAGTTATAGGAGGGGAATGGGTGTCTCTGTCTAGAGTACCTTCTCTTTAGTTATAGGAGGGGAATGGGTGTCTCTGTCTAGAGTACCTTCTCTTTAGTTATAGGAGGGGAATGGGTGTCTCTGTTTAGAGTACCTTCTCTTTAGTTATAGGAGGGGAATGGGTGTCTCTGTCTAGAGTACCTTCTCTTTAGTTATAGGAGGGGAATGGGTGTCTCTGTTTAGAGTCCCTTCTCTTTAGTTATAGGAGGGGAATGGGTGTCTCTGTTTAGAGTCCCTTCTCTTTAGTTATAGGAGGGGAATGGGTGTCTCTGTTTAGAGTCCCTTCTCTTTAGTTATAGGAGGGGAATGGGTGTCTCTGTCTAGAGGACCTTCTCTTTAGTTATAGGAGGGGAATGGGTGTCTCTGTTTAGAGTCCCTTCTCTTTAGTTATAGGAGGGGAATGGGTGTCTCTGTTTAGAGTCCCTTCTCTTTAGTTATAGGAGGGGAATGGGTGTCTCTGTCTAGAGTACCTTCTCTTTAGTTATAGGAGGGGAATGGGTGTCTCTGTTTAGAGTCCCTTCTCTTTAGTTATAGGAGGGGAATGGGTGTCTCTGTCTAGAGTACCTTCTCTTTAGTTATAGGAGGGGAATGGGTGTCTCTGTCTAGAGTACCTTCTCTTTAGTTATAGGAGGGGAATGGGTGTCTCTGTCTAGAGTACCTTCTCTTTAGTTATAGGAGGGGAATGGGTGTCTCTGTTTAGAGTCCCTTCTCTTTAGTTATAGGAGGGGAATGGGTGTCTCTGTCTAGAGTACCTTCTCTTTAGTTATAGGAGGGGAATGGGTGTCTCTGTTTAGAGTCCCTTCTCTTTAGTTATAGGAGGGGAATGGGTGTCTCTGTTTAGAGTCCCTTCTCTTTAGTTATAGGAGGGGAATGGGTGTCTCTGTTTAGAGTCCCTTCTCTTTAGTTATAGGAGGGGAATGGGTGTCTCTGTCTAGAGGACCTTCTCTTTAGTTATAGGAGGGGAATGGGTGTCTCTGTTTAGAGTCCATTCTCTTTAGTTATAGGAGGGGAATGGGTGTCTCTGTTTAGAGTCCCTTCTCTTTAGTTATAGGAGGGGAATGGGTGTCTCTGTCTAGAGTACCTTCTCTTTAGTTATAGGAGGGGAATGGGTGTCTCTGTTTAGAGTCCCTTCTCTTTAGTTATAGGAGGGGAATGGGTGTCTCTGTCTAGAGTACCTTCTCTTTAGTTATAGGAGGGGAATGGGTGTCTCTGTCTAGAGTACCTTCTCTTTAGTTATAGGAGGGGAATGGGTGTCTCTGTCTAGAGTCCCTTCTCTTTAGTTATAGGAGGGGAATGGGTGTCTCTGTCTAGAGTACCTTCTCTTTAGTTATAGGAGGGGAATGGGTGTCTCTGTCTAGAGTACCTTCTCTTTAGTTATAGGAGGGGAATGGGTGTCTCTGTCTAGAGTACCTTCTCTTTAGTTATAGGAGGGGAATGGGTGTCTCTGTCTAGAGTACCTTCTCTTTAGTTATAGGAGGGGAATGGGTGTCTCTGTTTAGAGTACCTTCTCTTTAGTTATAGGAGGGGAATGGGTGTCTCTGTCTAGAGTACCTTCTCTTTAGTTATAGGAGGGGAATGGGTGTCTCTGTCTAGAGTACCTTCTCTTTAGTTATAGGAGGGGAATGGGTGTCTCTGTTTAGAGTACCTTCTCTTTAGTTATAGGAGGGGAATGGGTGTCTCTGTCTAGAGTACCTTCTCTTTAGTTATAGGAGGGGAATGGGTGTCTCTGTCTAGAGTACCTTCTCTTTAGTTATAGGGGGGGAATGGGTGTCTCTGCCTAGAGTATCTTCTCTATAGTTATAGGGGGGGAATGGGTGTCTCTGTCTAGAGTACCTTCTCTTTAGTTATAGGAGGGGAATGGGTGTCTCTGTTTAGAGTACCTTCTCTTTAGTTATAGGAGGGGAATGGGTGTCTCTGTCTAGAGTACCTTCTCTTTAGTTATAGGAGGGGAATGGGTGTCTCTGTCTAGAGTACCTTCTCTTTAGTTATAGGAGGGGAATGGGTGTCTCTGTCTAGAGTACCTTCTCTTTAGTTATAGGGGTGGAATGGGTGTCTCTGTCTAGAATACCTTCTCTATAGTTATAGGAGGGGAATGGGTGTCTCTGTCTAGAATACCTTCTCTTTAGCTATAGGAGGGGAATGGGTGTCTCTGTCTAGAATACCTTCTCTTTAGTTATAGGAGGGGAATGGGTGTCTCTGTCTAGAGTACCTTCTCTTTAGTTATAGGAGGGGAATGGGTGTCTCTGTCTAGAGGACCTTCTCTTTAGTTACAGGAGGGGAATGGGTGTCTCTGTCTAGAGTACCTTCTCTTTAGTTATAGGAGGGGAATGGGTGTCTCTGTCTAGAGTACCTTCTCTTTAGTTATAGGAGGGGAATGGGTGTCTTTGTCTAGAGTACCTTCTCTTTAGTTATAGGAGGGGAATGGGTGTCTCTGTCTAGAGTACCTTCTCTTTAGTTATAGGAGGGGAATGGGTGTCTCTGTCTAGAATACCTTCTCTTTAGTTATAGGAGGGGAATGGGTGTCTCAATCTAGAATACCTTCTCTTTAGTTATAGGAGGGGAATGGGTGTCTCTGTCTAGAGTTCCTTCTCTTTAGTTATAGGAGGGGAATGGGTGTCTCTGTCTAGAGTACCTTCTCTTTAGTTATAGGAGGGGAATGGGTGTCTCTGTCTGTCTGGAGTACCTTCTCTTTAGTTATAGGAGGGGAATGGGTGTCTCTGTCTAGAGTACCTTCTCTTTAGTTAAAGGAGGGGAATGGGTGTCTCTGTCTGTCTGGAGTACCTTCTCTTTAGTTATAGGAGGGGAATGGGTGTCTCTGTCTAGAGTACCTTCTCTTTAGTTATAGGAGGGGAATGGGTGTCTCTGTCTAGAATACCTTCTCTATAGTTATAGGAGGGGAATGGGTGTCTCTGTCTAGAGTACCTTCTCTTTAGTTATAGGAGGGGAATGGGTGTCTCTGTCTAGAGTACCTTCTCTTTAGTTATAGGAGGGGAATGGGTGTCTCTGCCTAGAGTACCTTCTCTTTAGTTATAGGAGGGGAATGGGTGTCTCTGTCTAGAGTACCTTCTCTTTAGTTATAGGAGGGGAATGGGTGTCTCTGTCTAGAGTACCTTCTCTTTAGTTATAGGAGGGGAATGGGTGTTTCTGTCTAGAGTACCTTCTCTTTAGTTATAGGAGGGGAATGGGTGTCTCTGTCTAGAGTACCTTCTCTTTAGTTATAGGAGGGGAATGGGTGTCTCTGCCTAGATTACCTTCTCTTTAGTTATAGGAGGGGAATGGGTGTCTCTGTCTAGAATACCTTCTCTTTAGTTATAGGAGGGGAATGGGTGTTTCTGTCTAGAGTACCTTCTCTTTAGTTATAGGAGGGGAATGGGTGTCTCTGTCTAGAGTACCTTCTCTTTAGTTATAGGAGGGGAATGGGTGTCTCTGTCTAGAGTACCTTCTCTTTAGTTATAGGAGGGAAATGGGTGTCTCTGTTTAGAGTCCCTTCTCTTTAGTTATAGGAGGGGAATGGGTGTCTCTGTTTAGAGTCCCTTCTCTTTAGTTATAGGAGGGGAATGGGTGTCTCTGTCTAGAGTACCTTCTCTTTAGTTATAGGAGGGGAATGGGTGTCTCTGTTTAGAGTCCCTTCTCTTTAGTTATAGGAGGGGAATGGGTGTCTCTGTTTAGAGTCCCTTCTCTTTAGTTATAGGAGGGGAATGGGTGTCTCTGTCTAGAGTACCTTCTCTTTAGTTATAGGAGGGGAATGGGTGTCTCTGTCTAGAGTACCTTCTCTTTAGTTATAGGAGGGGAATGGGTGTCTCTGTCTAGAATACCTTCTCTTTAGTTATAGGAGGGGAATGGGTGTCTCTGTCTAGAGTACCTTCTCTTTAGTTATAGGAGGGGAATGGGTGTCTCTGTTTAGAGTCCCTTCTCTTTAGTTATAGGAGGGGAATGGGTGTCTCTGTTTAGAGTCCCTTCTCTTTAGTTATAGGAGGGGAATGGGTGTCTCTGTCTAGAGTACCTTCTCTTTAGTTATAGGAGGGGAATGGGTGTCTCTGTCTAGAGGACCTTCTCTTTAGTTATAGGAGGGGAATGGGTGTCTCTGTTTAGAGTCCCTTCTCTTTAGTTATAGGAGGGGAATGGGTGTCTCTGTTTAGAGTCCCTTCTCTTTAGTTATAGGAGGGGAATGGGGGCCTCTGTTTAGAGTCCCTTCTCTTTAGTTATAGGAGGGGAATGGGTGTCTCTGTCTAGAGTACCTTCTCTTTAGTTATAGGAGGGGAATGGGTGTCTCTGTTTAGAGTCCCTTCTCTTTAGTTATAGGAGGGGAATGGGTGTCTCTGTTTAGAGTCCCTTCTCTTTAGTTATAGGAGGGGAATGAGTGTCTCTGTCTAGAGTACCTTCTCTTTAGTTATAGGAGGGGAATGGGTGTCTCTGTCTAGAGTACCTTCTCTTTAGTTATAGGAGGGGAATGGGTGTCTCTGTCTAGAATACCTTCTCTTTAGTTATAGGAGGGGAATGGGTGTCTCTGTCTAGAGTACCTTCTCTTTAGTTATAGGAGGGGAATGGGTGTCTCTGTTTAGAGTCCCTTCTCTTTAGTTATAGGAGGGGAATGGGTGTCTCTGTTTAGAGTCCCTTCTCTTTAGTTATAGGAGGGGAATGGGTGTCTCTGTCTAGAGTACCTTCTCTTTAGTTATAGGAGGGGAATGGGTGTCTCTGTTTAGAGTCCCTTCTCTTTAGTTATAGGAGGGGAATGGGTGTCTCTGTTTAGAGTCCCTTCTCTTTAGTTATAGGAGGGGAATGGGTGTCTCTGTTTAGAGTCCCTTCTCTTTAGTTATAGGAGGGGAATGGGTGTCTCTGTCTAGAGGACCTTCTCTTTAGTTATAGGAGGGGAATGGGTGTCTCTGTTTAGAGTCCCTTCTCTTTAGTTATAGGAGGGGAATGGGTGTCTCTGTTTAGAGTCCATTCTCTTTAGTTATAGGAGGGGAATGGGTGTCTCTGTCTAGAGTACCTTCTCTTTAGTTATAGGAGGGGAATGGGTGTCTCTGTTTAGAGTCCCTTCTCTTTAGTTATAGGAGGGGAATGGGTGTCTCTGTCTAGAGTACCTTCTCTTTAGTTATAGGAGGGGAATGGGTGTCTCTGTCTAGAGTACCTTCTCTTTAGTTATAGGAGGGGAATGGGTGTCTCTGTCTAGAGTCCCTTCTCTTTAGTTATAGGAGGGGAATGGGTGTCTCTGTCTAGAGTACCTTCTCTTTAGTTATAGGAGGGGAATGGGTGTCTCTGTCTAGAGTACCTTCTCTTTAGTTATAGGAGGGGAATGGGTGTCTCTGTCTAGAGTACCTTCTCTTTAGTTATAGGAGGGGAATGGGTGTCTCTGTCTAGAGTACCTTCTCTTTAGTTATAGGAGGGGAATGGGTGTCTCTGTTTAGAGTACCTTCTCTTTAGTTATAGGAGGGGAATGGGTGTCTCTGTCTAGAGTACCTTCTCTTTAGTTATAGGAGGGGAATGGGTGTCTCTGTCTAGAGTACCTTCTCTTTAGTTATAGGAGGGGAATGGGTGTCTCTGTTTAGAGTACCTTCTCTTTAGTTATAGGAGGGGAATGGGTGTCTCTGTCTAGAGTACCTTCTCTTTAGTTATAGGAGGGGAATGGGTGTCTCTGTCTAGAGGACCTTCTCTTTAGTTACAGGAGGGGAATGGGTGTCTCTGTCTAGAGTACCTTCTCTTTAGTTATAGGAGGGGAATGGGTGTCTCTGTCTAGAGTACCTTCTCTTTAGTTATAGGAGGGGAATGGGTGTCTTTGTCTAGAGTACCTTCTCTTTAGTTATAGGAGGGGAATGGGTGTCTCTGTCTAGAGTACCTTCTCTTTAGTTATAGGAGGGGAATGGGTGTCTCTGTCTAGAATACCTTCTCTTTAGTTATAGGAGGGGAATGGGTGTCTCAATCTAGAATACCTTCTCTTTAGTTATAGGAGGGGAATGGGTGTCTCTGTCTAGAGTTCCTTCTCTTTAGTTATAGGAGGGGAATGGGTGTCTCTGTCTAGAGTACCTTCTCTTTAGTTATAGGAGGGGAATGGGTGTCTCTGTCTGTCTGGAGTACCTTCTCTTTAGTTATAGGAGGGGAATGGGTGTCTCTGTCTAGAGTACCTTCTCTTTAGTTAAAGGAGGGGAATGGGTGTCTCTGTCTGTCTGGAGTACCTTCTCTTTAGTTATAGGAGGGGAATGGGTGTCTCTGTCTAGAGTACCTTCTCTTTAGTTATAGGAGGGGAATGGGTGTCTCTGTCTAGAATACCTTCTCTATAGTTATAGGAGGGGAATGGGTGTCTCTGTCTAGAGTACCTTCTCTTTAGTTATAGGAGGGGAATGGGTGTCTCTGTCTAGAGTACCTTCTCTTTAGTTATAGGAGGGGAATGGGTGTCTCTGCCTAGAGTACCTTCTCTTTAGTTATAGGAGGGGAATGGGTGTCTCTGTCTAGAGTACCTTCTCTTTAGTTATAGGAGGGGAATGGGTGTCTCTGTCTAGAGTACCTTCTCTTTAGTTATAGGAGGGGAATGGGTGTTTCTGTCTAGAGTACCTTCTCTTTAGTTATAGGAGGGGAATGGGTGTCTCTGTCTAGAGTACCTTCTCTTTAGTTATAGGAGGGGAATGGGTGTCTCTGCCTAGATTACCTTCTCTTTAGTTATAGGAGGGGAATGGGTGTCTCTGTCTAGAATACCTTCTATTTAGTTATAGGAGGGGAATGGGTGTCTCTGTCTAGAGTACCTTCTCTTTAGTTATAGGAGGGGAATGGGTGTCTCTGTCTAGAGTACCTTCTCTTTAGTTATAGGAGGGGAATGGGTGTCTCTGTCTAGAGTACCTTCTCTTTAGTTATAGGAGGGGAATGGGTGTCTCTGTCTAGAGTACCTTCTCTTTAGTTATAGGAGGGGAATGGGTGTCTCTGTTTAGAGTCCCTTCTCTTTAGTTATAGGAGGGGAATGGGTGTCTCTGTCTAGAGTACCTTCTCTTTAGTTATAGGAGGGGAATGGGTGTCTCTGTCTAGAGGACCTTCTCTTTAGTTATAGGAGGGGAATGGGTGTCTCTGTCTAGAGTACCTTCTCTTTAGTTACAGGAGGGGAATGGGTGTCTCTGTCTAGAGTACCTTCTCTTTAGTTATAGGAGGGGAATGGGTGTCTCTGTCTAGAGGACCTTCTCTTTAGTTACAGGAGGGGAATGGGTGTCTCTGTTTAGAGTACCTTCTCTTTAGTTATAGGAGGGGAATGGGTGTCTCTGTCTAGAGTACCTTCTCTTTAGTTATAGGGGGGGAATGGGTGTCTCTGTCTAGAGGACCTTCTCTTTAGTTATAGGAGGGGAATGGGTGTCTCTGTCTAGAGTACCTTCTCTTTAGTTATAGGAGGGGAATGGGTGTCTCTGTTTAGAGTCCCTTCTCTTTAGTTATAGGAGGGAAATGGGTGTCTCTGTTTAGAGTCCCTTCTCTTTAGTTATAGGAGGGGAATGGGTGTCTCTGTTTAGAGTCCCTTCTCTTTAGTTATAGGAGGGGAATGGGTGTCTCTGTCTAGAGTACCTTCTCTTTAGTTATAGGAGGGGAATGGGTGTCTCTGTTTAGAGTCCCTTCTCTTTAGTTATAGGAGGGGAATGGGTGTCTCTGTTTAGAGTCCCTTCTCTTTAGTTATAGGAGGGGAATGGGTGTCTCTGTCTAGAGTACCTTCTCTTTAGTTATAGGAGGGGAATGGGTGTCTCTGTCTAGAGTACCTTCTCTTTAGTTATAGGAGGGGAATGGGTGTCTCTGTCTAGAATACCTTCTCTTTAGTTATAGGAGGGGAATGGGTGTCTCTGTCTAGAGTACCTTCTCTTTAGTTATAGGAGGGGAATGGGTGTCTCTGTTTAGAGTCCCTTCTCTTTAGTTATAGGAGGGGAATGGGTGTCTCTGTTTAGAGTCCCTTCTCTTTAGTTATAGGAGGGGAATGGGTGTCTCTGTCTAGAGTACCTTCTCTTTAGTTATAGGAGGGGAATGGGTGTCTCTGTCTAGAGGACCTTCTCTTTAGTTATAGGAGGGGAATGGGTGTCTCTGTTTAGAGTCCCTTCTCTTTAGTTATAGGAGGGGAATGGGTGTCTCTGTTTAGAGTCCCTTCTCTTTAGTTATAGGAGGGGAATGGGTGTCTCTGTCTAGAGTACCTTCTCTTTAGTTATAGGAGGGGAATGGGTGTCTCTGTTTAGAGTCCCTTCTCTTTAGTTATAGGAGGGGAATGGGTGTCTCTGTCTAGAGTACCTTCTCTTTAGTTATAGGAGGGGAATGGGTGTCTCTGTCTAGAGTACCTTCTCTTTAGTTATAGGAGGGGAATGGGTGTCTCTGTCTAGAGTCCCTTCTCTTTAGTTATAGGAGGGGAATGGGTGTCTCTGTCTAGAGTACCTTCTCTTTAGTTATAGGAGGGGAATGGGTGTCTCTGTCTAGAGTACCTTCTCTTTAGTTATAGGAGGGGAATGGGTGTCTCTGTCTAGAGTACCTTCTCTTTAGTTATAGGAGGGGAATGGGTGTCTCTGTCTAGAGTACCTTCTCTTTAGTTATAGGAGGGGAATGGGTGTCTCTGTTTAGAGTACCTTCTCTTTAGTTATAGGAGGGGAATGGGTTTCTCTGTCTAGAGTACCTTCTCTTTAGTTATAGGAGGGGAATGGGTGTCTCTGTCTAGAGTACCATCTCTTTAGTTATAGGAGGGGAATGGGTGTCTCTGTTTAGAGTACCTTCTCTTTAGTTATAGGAGGGGAATGGGTGTCTCTGTCTAGAGTACCTTCTCTTTAGTTATAGGAGGGGAATGGGTGTCTCTGTCTAGAGTACCTTCTCTTTAGTTATAGGGGGGGAATGGGTGTCTCTGCCTAGAGTATCTTCTCTATAGTTATAGGGGGGGAATGGGTGTCTCTGTCTAGAGTACCTTCTCTTTAGTTATAGGAGGGGAATGGGTGTCTCTGTTTAGAGTACCTTCTCTTTAGTTATAGGAGGGGAATGGGTGTCTCTGTCTAGAGTACCTTCTCTTTAGTTATAGGAGGGGAATGGGTGTCTCTGTCTAGAGTACCTTCTCTTTAGTTATAGGAGGGGAATGGGTGTCTCTGTCTAGAGTACCTTTTCTTTAGTTATAGGGGTGGAATGGGTGTCTCTGTCTAGAATACCTTCTCTATAGTTATAGGAGGGGAATGGGTGTCTCTGTCTAGAATACCTTCTCTTTAGCTATAGGAGGGGAATGGGTGTCTCTGTCTAGAATACCTTCTCTTTAGTTATAGGAGGGGAATGGGTGTCTCTGTCTAGAGTACCTTCTCTTTAGTTATAGGAGGGGAATGGGTGTCTCTGTCTAGAGTACCTTCTCTTTAGTTATAGGGGGGGAATGGGTGTCTCTGTCTAGAGTACCTTCTCTTTAGTTATAGGAGGGGAATGGGTGTCTCTGTCTAGAGTACCTTCTCTTTAGTTATAGGAGGGGAATGGGTGTCTTTGTCTAGAGTACCTTCTCTTTAGTTATAGGAGGGGAATGGGTGTCTCTGTCTAGAGTACCTTCTCTTTAGTTATAGGAGGGGAATGGGTGTCTCTGTCTAGAATACCTTCTCTTTAGTTATAGGAGGGGAATGGGTGTCTCAATCTAGAATACCTTCTCTTTAGTTATAGGAGGGGAATGGGTGTCTCTGTCTAGAGTTCCTTCTCTTTAGTTATAGGAGGGGAATGGGTGTCTCTGTCTAGAGTACCTTCTCTTTAGTTATAGGAGGGGAATGGGTGTCTCTGTCTGTCTGGAGTACCTTCTCTTTAGTTATAGGAGGGGAATGGGTGTCTCTGTCTAGAGTACCTTCTCTTTAGTTAAAGGAGGGGAATGGGTGTCTCTGTCTGTCTGGAGTACCTTCTCTTTAGTTATAGGAGGGGAATGGGTGTCTCTGTCTAGAGTACCTTCTCTTTAGTTATAGGAGGGGAATGGGTGTCTCTGTCTAGAATACCTTCTCTATAGTTATAGGAGGGGAATGGGTGTCTCTGTCTAGAGTACCTTCTCTTTAGTTATAGGAGGGGAATGGGTGTCTCTGTCTAGAGTACCTTCTCTTTAGTTATAGGAGGGGAATGGGTGTCTCTGCCTAGAGTACCTTCTCTTTAGTTATAGGAGGGGAATGGGTGTCTCTGTCTAGAGTACCTTCTCTTTAGTTATAGGAGGGGAATGGGTGTCTCTGTCTAGAGTACCTTCTCTTTAGTTATAGGAGGGGAATGGGTGTTTCTGTCTAGAGTACCTTCTCTTTAGTTATAGGAGGGGAATGGGTGTCTCTGTCTAGAGTACCTTCTCTTTAGTTATAGGAGGGGAATGGGTGTCTCTGCCTAGATTACCTTCTCTTTAGTTATAGGAGGGGAATGGGTGTCTCTGTCTAGAATACCTTCTATTTAGTTATAGGAGGGGAATGGGTGTCTCTGTCTAGAGTACCTTCTCTTTAGTTATAGGAGGGGAATGGGTGTCTCTGTCTAGAGTACCTTCTCTTTAGTTATAGGAGGGGAATGGGTGTCTCTGTCTAGAGTACCTTCTCTTTAGTTATAGGAGGGGAATGGGTGTCTCTGTCTAGAGTACCTTCTCTTTAGTTATAGGAGGGGAATGGGTGTCTCTGTTTAGAGTCCCTTCTCTTTAGTTATAGGAGGGGAATGGGTGTCTCTGTCTAGAGTACCTTCTCTTTAGTTATAGGAGGGGAATGGGTGTCTCTGTCTAGAGGACCTTCTCTTTAGTTATAGGAGGGGAATGGGTGTCTCTGTCTAGAGTACCTTCTCTTTAGTTACAGGAGGGGAATGGGTGTCTCTGTCTAGAGTACCTTCTCTTTAGTTATAGGAGGGGAATGGGTGTCTCTGTCTAGAGGACCTTCTCTTTAGTTACAGGAGGGGAATGGGTGTCTCTGTTTAGAGTACCTTCTCTTTAGTTATAGGAGGGGAATGGGTGTCTCTGTCTAGAGTACCTTCTCTTTAGTTATAGGGGGGGAATGGGTGTCTCTGTCTAGAGGACCTTCTCTTTAGTTATAGGAGGGGAATGGGTGTCTCTGTCTAGAGTACCTTCTCTTTAGTTATAGGAGGGGAATGGGTGTCTCTGTTTAGAGTCCCTTCTCTTTAGTTATAGGAGGGGAATGGGTGTCTCTGTTTAGAGTCCCTTCTCTTTAGTTATAGGAGGGGAATGGGTGTCTCTGTCTAGAGTACCTTCTCTTTAGTTATAGGAGGGGAATGGGTGTCTCTGTTTAGAGTCCCTTCTCTTTAGTTATAGGAGGGGAATGGGTGTCTCTGTTTAGAGTCCCTTCTCTTTAGTTATAGGAGGGGAATGGGTGTCTCTGTCTAGAGTACCTTCTCTTTAGTTATAGGAGGGGAATGGGTGTCTCTGTCTAGAGTACCTTCTCTTTAGTTATAGGAGGGGAATGGGTGTCTCTGTCTAGAATACCTTCTCTTTAGTTATAGGAGGGGAATGGGTGTCTCTGTCTAGAGTACCTTCTCTTTAGTTATCGGAGGGGAATGGGTGTCTCTGTTTAGAGTCCCTTCTCTTTAGTTATAGGAGGGGAATGGGTGTCTCTGTTTAGAGTCCCTTCTCTTTAGTTATAGGAGGGGAATGGGTGTCTCTGTCTAGAGTACCTTCTCTTTAGTTATAGGAGGGGAATGGGTGTCTCTGTTTAGAGTCCCTTCTCTTTAGTTATAGGAGGGGAATGGGTGTCTCTGTTTAGAGTCCCTTCTCTTTAGTTATAGGAGGGGAATGGGTGTCTCTGTTTAGAGTCCCTTCTCTTTAGTTATAGGAGGGGAATGGGTGTCTCTGTCTAGAGGACCTTCTCTTTAGTTATAGGAGGGGAATGGGTGTCTCTGTTTAGAGTCCCTTCTCTTTAGTTATAGGAGGGGAATGGGTGTCTCTGTTTAGAGTCCCTTCTCTTTAGTTATAGGAGGGGAATGTGTGTCTCTGTCTAGAGTACCTTCTCTTTAGTTATAGGAGGGGAATGGGTGTCTCTGTTTAGAGTCCCTTCTCTTTAGTTATAGGAGGGGAATGGGTGTCTCTGTCTAGAGTACCTTCTCTTTAGTTATAGGAGGGGAATGGGTGTCTCTGTCTAGAGTACCTTCTCTTTAGTTATAGGAGGGGAATGGGTGTCTCTGTCTAGAGTACCTTCTCTTTAGTTATAGGAGGGGAATGGGTGTCTCTGTCTAGAGTACCTTCTCTTTAGTTATAGGAGGGGAATGGGTGTCTCTGTCTAGAGTACCTTCTCTTTAGTTATAGGAGGGGAATGGGTGTCTCTGTTTAGAGTACCTTCTCTTTAGTTATAGGAGGGGAATGGGTGTCTCTGTCTAGAGTACCTTCTCTTTAGTTATAGGAGGGGAATGGGTGTCTCTGTCTAGAGTACCTTCTCTTTAGTTATAGGAGGGGAATGGGTGTCTCTGTTTAGAGTACCTTCTCTTTAGTTATAGGAGGGGAATGGGTGTCTCTGTCTAGAGTACCTTCTCTTTAGTTATAGGAGGGGAATGGGTGTCTCTGTCTAGAGTACCTTCTCTTTAGTTATAGGGGGGGAATGGGTGTCTCTGCCTAGAGTATCTTCTCTATAGTTATAGGGGGGGAATGGGTGTCTCTGTCTAGAGTACCTTCTCTTTAGTTATAGGAGGGGAATGGGTGTCTCTGTTTAGAGTACCTTCTCTTTAGTTATAGGAGGGGAATGGGTGTCTCTGTCTAGAGTACCTTCTCTTTAGTTATAGGAGGGGAATGGGTGTCTCTGTCTAGAGTACCTTCTCTTTAGTTATAGGAGGGGAATGGGTGTCTCTGTCTAGAGTACCTTCTCTTTAGTTATAGGGGTGGAATGGGTGTCTCTGTCTAGAATACCTTCTCTATAGTTATAGGAGGGGAATGGGTGTCTCTGTCTAGAATACCTTCTCTTTAGCTATAGGAGGGGAATGGGTGTCTCTGTCTAGAATACCTTCTCTTTAGTTATAGGAGGGGAATGGGTGTCTCTGTCTAGAGTACCTTCTCTTTAGTTATAGGAGGGGAATGGGTGTCTCTGTCTAGAGGACCTTCTCTTTAGTTACAGGAGGGGAATGGGTGTCTCTGTCTAGAGTACCTTCTCTTTAGTTATAGGAGGGGAATGGGTGTCTCTGTCTAGAGTACCTTCTCTTTAGTTATAGGAGGGGAATGGGTGTCTTTGTCTAGAGTACCTTCTCTTTAGTTATAGGAGGGGAATGGGTGTCTCTGTCTAGAGTACCTTCTCTTTAGTTATAGGAGGGGAATGGGTGTCTCTGTCTAGAATACCTTCTCTTTAGTTATAGGAGGGGAATGGGTGTCTCAATCTAGAATACCTTCTCTTTAGTTATAGGAGGGGAATGGGTGTCTCTGTCTAGAGTTCCTTCTCTTTAGTTATAGGAGGGGAATGGGTGTCTCTGTCTAGAGTACCTTCTCTTTAGTTATAGGAGGGGAATGGGTGTCTCTGTCTGTCTGGAGTACCTTCTCTTTAGTTATAGGAGGGGAATGGGTGTCTCTGTCTAGAGTACCTTCTCTTTAGTTAAAGGAGGGGAATGGGTGTCTCTGTCTGTCTGGAGTACCTTCTCTTTAGTTATAGGAGGGGAATGGGTGTCTCTGTCTAGAGTACCTTCTCTTTAGTTATAGGAGGTGAATGGGTGTCTCTGTCTAGAATACCTTCTCTATAGTTATAGGAGGGGAATGGGTGTCTCTGTCTAGAGTACCTTCTCTTTAGTTATAGGAGGGGAATGGGTGTCTCTGTCTAGAGTACCTTCTCTTTAGTTATAGGAGGGGAATGGGTGTCTCTGCCTAGAGTACCTTCTCTTTAGTTATAGGAGGGGAATGGGTGTCTCTGCCTAGAGTACCTTCTCTTTAGTTATAGGAGGGGAATGGGTGTCTCTGTCTAGAGTACCTTCTCTTTAGTTATAGGAGGGGAATGGGTGTCTCTGTCTAGAGTACCTTCTCTTTAGTTATAGGAGGGGAATGGGTGTCTCTGTCTAGAGTACCTTCTCTTTAGTTATAGGAGGGGAATGGGTGTCTCTGCCTAGAGTACCTTCTCTTTAGTTATAGGAGGGGAATGGGTGTCTCTGCCTAGAGTACCTTCTCTTTAGTTATAGGAGGGGGATGGGTGTCTCTTTCTGTCTAGAGTACCTTCTCTTTAGTTATAGGAGGGGAATGGGTGTCTCTGTCTAGAGTACCTTCTCTTTAGTTATAGGAGGGGAATGGGTGTCTCTGTCTAGATTACCTTCTCTTTAGTTATAGGAGGGGAATGGGTGTCTCTGTCTAGAGTACCTTCTCTTTAGTTATAGGAGGGGAATGGGTGTTTCTGTCTAGAGTACCTTCTCTTTAGTTATAGGAGGGGAATGGGTGTCTCTGTCTAGAATACCTTCTCTATAGTTATAGGAGGGGAATGGGTGTCTCTGTCTAGAATACCTTCTCTATAGTTATAGGAGGGGAATGGGTGTCTCTGTCTAGAATACCTTCTCTTTAGTTATAGGAGGGGAATGGGTGTCTCTGTCTAGAGTACCTTCTCTTTAGTTATAGGAGGGGAATGGGTGTCTCTGTCTAGAATACCTTCTCTTTAGTTATAGGAGGGGAATGGGTGTCTCTGTCTAGAGTACCTTCTCTTTAGTTATAGGAGGGGAATGGGTGTCTCTGTCTAGAGTACCTTCTCTTTAGTTATAGGAGGGGAATGGGTGTCTCTGTCTAGAGTACCTTCTCTTTAGTTATAGGAGGGGAATGGGTGTCTCTGTCTAGAATACCTTCTCTTTAGTTACAGGAGGGGAATGGGTGTCTCTGTCTAGAGTACCTTCTCTATAGTTATAGGAGGGGAATGGGTGTCTCTGTCTAGAATACCTTCTCTTTAGTTACAGGAGGGGAATGGGTGTCTCTGTCTAGAATACCTTCTCTTTAGTTACAGGAGGGGAATGGGTGTCTCTGCCTAGAGTACCTTCTCTTTAGTTACAGGAGGGGAATGGGTGTCTCTGTCTAGAGTACCTTCTCTTTAGTTATAGGAGGGGAATGGGTGTCTCTGTCTAGAGTACCTTCTCTTTAGTTATAGGAGGGGAATGGGTGTCTCTGTCTAGAGTACCTTCTCTTTAGTTATAGGAGGGGAATGGGTGTCTCTGTCTAGAATACCTTCTCTTTAGTTACAGGAGGGGAATGGGTGTCTCTGTCTAGAATACCTTCTCTTTAGTTACAGGAGGGGAATGGGTGTCTCTGCCTAGAGTACCTTCTCTTTAGTTACAGGAGGGGAATGGGTGTCTCTGTCTAGAGTACCTTCTCTTTAGTTATAGGAGGGGAATGGGTGTCTCTGTCTAGAGTACCTTCTCTTTAGTTATAGGAGGGGGATGGGTGTCTCTGTCCGTAGCAGGCTGGGGGAGTAGCTAGCAGTGGCCATCAGTCCCACTCATTCTTCCCACTCATGTTTCTGGGAACATCGTCTTTAATAAACTGGCTGGTGGAGTGTTACAGAGAGGTTACAGAGAGGTTACAGGGAGGTTACAGAGAGGTTACAGAGAGGTTACAGAGAGGTTACAGAGAGGTTACAAGGAGGTTACAAGGAGGTTACAGAGAGGTTACAGAAAGGTTACAAGGAGGTTACAGGGAGGATACAGGGAGGATACAGGGAGGTTACAGGGAGATAACAGGGAGGATACAGGGAGGTTACAGGGAGGTTACAGGGAGATAACATGGAGGTTACAGGGAGGTTACAGGGAGGTTACAGGGAGATAACATGAAGGTTACAGAGAGGTTGCAGGGAGATAGCAGGGATGTTACAGGGAGGTTACAGTGAGGTTACAGAGAGGTTACAGGGAGGTTACAGAGAGGTTACAGGGAGATAACAGGGATGTTACAGGGAGGTTAGAGGGAGGTTACAGGGAGGTTACAGGGAGGTTACAGAGAGCGTACAGGGGGGTTACAGAGAGGTTACCGGGAGGTTACAGGGAGGTTACAGAGAGGTTACATATATGTTACAGAGAGGTTAAAGAGAGGTTACAGGGATGTTACAGAGAGGTTACAGAGAGGTTACAGGGAGTTAACAGGGAGGTTACAGAGAGGTTACGGGGAGGATACAGGGAGGTTACAGGGAGGTTACAGGGAGGTTACAGGGAGGATACAGGGAGGTTACAGGGAGATAACAGGGAGGATACAGGGAGGTTACAGGGAGGTTACAGGGAGGTTAGAGGGAGGTTACAGGGAGGTTACAGGGAGGTTACAGAGAGCGTACAGGGGGGTTACAGAGAGGTTACCGGGAGGTTACAGGGAGGTTACAGAGAGGTTACATATATGTTACAGAGAGGTTAAAGAAAGGTTACAGGGAGGTTAAAGAGAGTTTAAAGGGAGGTTACAGAGAGTTAAAGAGAAGTTACAGGGAGGTTACGGGGAGGTTAAAGAGAGTTTACAGGGAGGTTACAGAGAGGTTACAGAGAGGTTACAGGGAGGTTAAAGAAAGTTTAAAGGGAGGTTACAGAGAGTTAAAGAGAGGTTACATGGAGGTTAAAGATAGTTTACAGAGAGGTTACAGAGATGTTACAGAGAGGTTACAGAGAGGTTACAGAGAGGTTACAGAGAGGTTACAAGGAGGTTACAAGGAGGTTACAAGGAGGTTACAAGGAGGTTACAGGGAGGTTACAGAGATGTTACAGGGAAGTTAAAGAGAGGTTACAGAGAGGTTACAGGGAAGTTACAGAGAGGTTACATGGAGGTTACAGAAAGGTTACAGGGAGGTTACAGATAGGTTACAGAGATGTTACAGGGAGGTTACATGGAGGTTACAGAGAGGTTACAAGGAGGTTACAGATAGGTTACAGAGAGGTTACATGGAGATTACAGAGAGGTTACAAGGAGGTTACATATAGGTTACAGAGATGTTACAGGGAAGTTAAAGAGAGGTTACAGAGAGGTTACAGGGAGGTTACAGATATGTTACAGGGAAGTTACAGAGAGGTTACATGGAGGTTACAGAAAGGTTACAGGGAGGTTACATAGATGTTACAGGGAGGTTACAGAGAGGTTACAGTGAGGTTACAGAGAGGTTTGAGCCGACCAGGGTCCTTGCTGCCACTAGACAGGTAGCCTAGTAGTTAGAGCATTGGGCCAGTAACCGAAAGACTGCTAGATCGAATCCCCGAGGGGAGTAGGGACTGGGAACGTGGTCAAAGGCAGTGAAGATGGTGTGTCTAGGGATGGCGGTGTGTGAAGCTTCAGCCCCAGCGTTAAAAAAAGCCCTGTGTTTCAGGGGAGGATGGAGTACGCCACGCTGGGTAGATGGAGGCCCTGGTGAATGGAGTACGCCACACTGGGTAGATGGAGACCCTGGAGGATGGAGTACGCCACGCTGGGTAGATGGAGACCCTGGAGGATGGAGTACACCACGCTGGGTAGATGGAGACCCTGGAGGATGGAGTACACCACGCTGGGTAGATGGAGACCCTGGAGGATGGAGTACACCACACTGGGTAGATGGAGACCCTGGAGGATGGAGTACGCCACGCTGGGTAGATGGAGACCCTGGAGGATGGAGTACACCACGCTGGGTAGATGGAGACCCTGGTGGATGGAGTACGCCACGCTGGGTAGATGGAGACCCTGGAGGATGGAGTACGCCACGCTGGGTAGATGGAGACCCTGGAGGATGGAGTACACCACGCTGGGTAGATGGAGACCCTGGAGGATGGAGTACACCACGCTGGGTAGATGGAGACCCTGGAGGATGGAGTACACCATACACCGTGTCTCTGTCTAGAGTACCTTCTCTTTAGTTATAGGAGGGGAATGGGTGTCTCTGTCTAGAGTACCTTCTCTTTAGTTATAGGAGGGGAATGGGTGTCTCTGTCTAGAGTTCCTTCTCTTTAGTTATAGGAGGGGAATGGGTGTCTCTGTCTAGAGTACCTTCTCTTTAGTTATAGGAGGGGAATGGGTGTCTCTGTCTGTCTGGAGTACCTTCTCTTTAGTTATAGGAGGGGAATGGGTGTCTCTGTCTAGAGTACCTTCTCTTTAGTTAAAGGAGGGGAATGGGTGTCTCTGTCTGTCTGGAGTACCTTCTCTTTAGTTATAGGAGGGGAATGGGTGTCTCTGTCTAGAGTACCTTCTCTTTAGTTATAGGAGGGGAATGGGTGTCTCTGTCTAGAATACCTTCTCTATAGTTATAGGAGGGGAATGGGTGTCTCTGTCTAGAGTACCTTCTCTTTAGTTATAGGAGGGGAATGGGTGTCTCTGTCTAGAGTACCTTCTCTTTAGTTATAGGAGGGGAATGGGTGTCTCTGCCTAGAGTACCTTCTCTTTAGTTATAGGAGGGGAATGGGTGTCTCTGTCTAGAGTACCTTCTCTTTAGTTATAGGAGGGGAATGGGTGTCTCTGTCTAGAGTACCTTCTCTTTAGTTATAGGAGGGGAATGGGTGTTTCTGTCTAGAGTACCTTCTCTTTAGTTATAGGAGGGGAATGGGTGTCTCTGTCTAGAGTACCTTCTCTTTAGTTATAGGAGGGGAATGGGGGCCTCTGTCTAGAGTACCTTCTCTTTAGTTATAGGAGGGGAATGGGTGTCTCTGTCTAGAGTACCTTCTCTTTAGTTATAGGAGGGGAATGGGTGTCTCTGCCTAGATTACCTTCTCTTTAGTTATAGGAGGGGAATGGGTGTCTCTGTCTAGAATACCTTCTCTTTAGTTATAGGAGGGGAATGGGTGTCTCTGTCTAGAGTACCTTCTCTTTAGTTATAGGAGGGGAATGGGTGTCTCTGTCTAGAGTACCTTCTCTTTAGTTATAGGAGGGGAATGGGTGTCTCTGTCTAGAGTACCTTCTCTTTAGTTATAGGAGGGGAATGGGTGTCTCTGTCTAGAGTACCTTCTCTTTAGTTATAGGAGGGGAATGGGTGTCTCTGTTTAGAGTCCCTTCTCTTTAGTTATAGGAGGGGAATGGGTGTCTCTGTCTAGAGTACCTTCTCTTTAGTTATAGGAGGGGAATGGGTGTCTCTGTCTAGAGGACCTTCTCTTTAGTTATAGGAGGGGAATGGGTGTCTCTGTCTAGAGTACCTTCTCTTTAGTTACAGGAGGGGAATGGGTGTCTCTGTCTAGAGTACCTTCTCTTTAGTTATAGGAGGGGAATGGGTGTCTCTGTCTAGAGGACCTTCTCTTTAGTTACAGGAGGGGAATGGGTGTCTCTGTTTAGAGTACCTTCTCTTTAGTTATAGGAGGGGAATGGGTGTCTCTGTCTAGAGTACCTTCTCTTTAGTTATAGGGGGGGAATGGGTGTCTCTGTCTAGAGGACCTTCTCTTTAGTTATAGGAGGGGAATGGGTGTCTCTGTCTAGAGTACCTTCTCTTTAGTTATAGGAGGGGAATGGGTGTCTCTGTTTAGAGTCCCTTCTCTTTAGTTATAGGAGGGGAATGGGTGTCTCTGTTTAGAGTCCCTTCTCTTTAGTTATAGGAGGGGAATGGGTGTCTCTGTTTAGAGTCCCTTCTCTTTAGTTATAGGAGGGGAATGGGTGTCTTTGTCTAGAGTACCTTCTCTTTAGTTATAGGAGGGGAATGGGTGTCTCTGTCTAGAGTACCTTCTCTTTAGTTATAGGAGGGGAATGGGTGTCTCTGTTTAGAGTCCCTTCTCTTTAGTTATAGGAGGGGAATGGGTGTCTCTGTTTAGAGTCCCTTCTCTTTAGTTATAGGAGGGGAATGGGTGTCTCTGTTTAGAGTCCCTTCTCTTTAGTTATAGGAGGGGAATGGGTGTCTCTGTCTTGAGGACCTTCTCTTTAGTTATAGGAGGGGAATGGGTGTCTCTGTTTAGAGTCCCTTCTCTTTAGTTATAGGAGGGGAATGGGTGTCTCTGTTTAGAGTCCCTTCTCTTTAGTTATAGGAGGGGAATGGGTGTCTCTGTCTAGAGTACCTTCTCTTTAGTTATAGGAGGGGAATGCGTGTCTCTGTCTAGAGTACCTTCTCTTTAGTTATAGGAGGGGAATGGGTGTCTCTGTCTAGAATACCTTCTCTTTAGTTATAGGAGGGGAATGGGTGTCTCTGTCTAGAGTACCTTCTCTTTAGTTATAGGAGGGGAATGGGTGTCTCTGTTTAGAGTCCCTTCTCTTTAGTTATAGGAGGGGAATGGGTGTCTCTGTTTAGAGTCCCTTCTCTTTAGTTATAGGAGGGGAATGGGTGTCTCTGTCTAGAGTACCTTCTCTTTAGTTATAGGAGGGGAATGGGTGTCTCTGTTTAGAGTCCCTTCTCTTTAGTTATAGGAGGGGAATGGGTGTCTCTGTTTAGAGTCCCTTCTCTTTAGTTATAGGAGGGGAATGGGTGTCTCTGTTTAGAGTCCCTTCTCTTTAGTTATAGGAGGGGAATGGGTGTCTCTGTCTTGAGGACCTTCTCTTTAGTTATAGGAGGGGAATGGGTGTCTCTGTTTAGAGTCCCTTCTCTTTAGTTATAGGAGGGGAATGGGTGTCTCTGTTTAGAGTCCCTTCTCTTTAGTTATAGGAGGGGAATGGGTGTCTCTGTCTAGAGTACCTTCTCTTTAGTTATAGGAGGGGAATGGGTGTCTCTGTTTAGAGTACCTTCTCTTTAGTTATAGGAGGGGAATGGGTGTCTCTGTCTAGAGTACCTTCTCTTTAGTTATAGGAGGGGAATGGGTGTCTCTGTCTAGAGTACCTTCTCTTTAGTTATAGGAGGGGAATGGGTGTCTCTGTCTAGAGTACCTTCTCTTTAGTTATAGGAGGGGAATGGGTGTCTCTGTCTAGAGTACCTTCTCTTTAGTTATAGGAGGGGAATGGGTGTCTCTGTCTAGAGGACCTTCTCTTTAGTTATAGGAGGGGAATGGGTGTCTCTGTCTAGAGTACCTTCTCTTTAGTTATAGGAGGGGAATGGGTGTCTCTGTCTAGAGTACCTTCTCTTTAGTTATAGGAGGGGAATGGGTGTCTCTGTTTAGAGTACCTTCTCTTTAGTTATAGGAGGGGAATGGGTGTCTCTGTCTAGAGTACCTTCTCTTTAGTTATAGGAGGGGAATGGGTGTCTCTGTCTAGAGTACCTTCTCTTTAGTTATAGGAGGGGAATGGGTGTCTCTGTTTAGAGTACCTTCTCTTTAGTTATAGGAGGGGAATGGGTGTCTCTGTCTAGAGTACCTTCTCTTTAGTTATAGGAGGGGAATGGGTGTCTCTGTCTAGAGTACCTTCTCTTTAGTTATAGGGGGGGAATGGGTGTCTCTGCCTAGAGTATCTTCTCTATAGTTATAGGGGGGGAATGGGTGTCTCTGTCTAGAGTACCTTCTCTTTAGTTATAGGAGGGGAATGGGTGTCTCTGTTTAGAGTACCTTCTCTTTAGTTATAGGAGGGGAATGGGTGTCTCTGTCTAGAGTACCTTCTCTTTAGTTATAGGAGGGGAATGGGTGTCTCTGTCTAGAGTACCTTCTCTTTAGTTATAGGAGGGGAATGGGTGTCTCTGTCTAGAGTACCTTCTCTTTAGTTATAGGGGTGGAATGGGTGTCTCTGTCTAGAATACCTTCTCTATAGTTATAGGAGGGGAATGGGTGTCTCTGTCTAGAATACCTTCTCTTTAGCTATAGGAGGGGAATGGGTGTCTCTGTCTAGAATACCTTCTCTTTAGTTATAGGAGGGGAATGGGTGTCTCTGTCTAGAGTACCTTCTCTTTAGTTATAGGAGGGGAATGGGTGTCTCTGTCTAGAGGACCTTCTCTTTAGTTACAGGAGGGGAATGGGTGTCTCTGTCTAGAGTACCTTCTCTTTAGTTATAGGAGGGGAATGGGTGTCTCTGTCTAGAGTACCTTCTCTTTAGTTATAGGAGGGGAATGGGTGTCTTTGTCTAGAGTACCTTCTCTTTAGTTATAGGAGGGGAATGGGTGTCTCTGTCTAGAGTACCTTCTCTTTAGTTATAGGATGGGAATGGGTGTCTCTGTCTAGAATACCTTCTCTTTAGTTATAGGAGGGGAATGGGTGTCTCAATCTAGAATACCTTCTCTTTAGTTATAGGAGGGGAATGGGTGTCTCTGTCTAGAGTTCCTTCTCTTTAGTTATAGGAGGGGAATGGGTGTCTCTGTCTAGAGTACCTTCTCTTTAGTTATAGGAGGGGAATGGGTGTCTCTGTCTGTCTAGAGTACCTTCTCTTTAGTTATAGGAGGGGAATGGGTGTCTCTGTCTAGAGTACCTTCTCTTTAGTTAAAGGAGGGGAATGGGTGTCTCTGTCTGTCTGGAGTACCTTCTCTTTAGTTATAGGAGGGGAATGGGTGTCTCTGTCTAGAGTACCTTCTCTTTAGTTATAGGAGGGGAATGGGTGTCTCTGTCTAGAGTACCTTCTCTTTAGTTATAGGAGGGGAATGGGTGTCTCTGCCTAGAGTACCTTCTCTTTAGTTATAGGAGGGGAATGGGTGTCTCTGCCTAGAGTACCTTCTCTTTAGTTATAGGAGGGGAATGGGTGTCTCTGTCTAGAGTACCTTCTCTTTAGTTATAGGAGGGGAATGGGTGTCTCTGTCTAGAGTACCTTCTCTTTAGTTATAGGAGGGGAATGGGTGTCTCTGTCTAGAGTACCTTCTCTTTAGTTATAGGAGGGGAATGGGTGTCTCTGTCTAGAATACCTTCTCTATAGTTATAGGAGGGGAATGGGTGTCTCTGTCTAGAGTACCTTCTCTTTAGTTATAGGAGGGGAATGGGTGTCTCTGTCTAGAGTACCTTCTCTTTAGTTATAGGAGGGGAATGGGTGTCTCTGCCTAGAGTACCTTCTCTTTAGTTATAGGAGGGGAATGGGTGTCTCTGCCTAGAGTACCTTCTCTTTAGTTATAGGAGGGGAATGGGTGTCTCTGTCTAGAGTACCTTCTCTTTAGTTATAGGAGGGGAATGGGTGTCTCTGTCTAGAGTACCTTCTCTTTAGTTATAGGAGGGGAATGGGTGTCTCTGTCTAGAGTACCTTCTCTTTAGTTATAGGAGGGGAATGGGTGTCTCTGCCTAGAGTACCTTCTCTTTAGTTATAGGAGGGGAATGGGTGTCTCTGCCTAGAGTACCTTCTCTTTAGTTATAGGAGGGGGATGGGTGTCTCTTTCTGTCTAGAGTACCTTCTCTTTAGTTATAGGAGGGGAATGGGTGTCTCTGTCTAGAGTACCTTCTCTTTAGTTATAGGAGGGGAATGGGTGTCTCTGTCTAGATTACCTTCTCTTTAGTTATAGGAGGGGAATGGGTGTCTCTGTCTAGAGTACCTTCTCTTTAGTTATAGGAGGGGAATGGGTGTTTCTGTCTAGAGTACCTTCTCTTTAGTTATAGGAGGGGAATGGGTGTCTCTGTCTAGAATACCTTCTCTATAGTTATAGGAGGGGAATGGGTGTCTCTGTCTAGAATACCTTCTCTATAGTTATAGGAGGGGAATGGGTGTCTCTGTCTAGAATACCTTCTCTTTAGTTATAGGAGGGGAATGGGTGTCTCTGTCTAGAGTACCTTCTCTTTAGTTATAGGAGGGGAATGGGTGTCTCTGTCTAGAGTACCTTCTCTTTAGTTATAGGAGGGGAATGGGTGTCTCTGTCTAGAGTACCTTCTCTTTAGTTATAGGAGGGGAATGGGTGTCTCTGTCTAGAATACCTTCTCTTTAGTTACAGGAGGGGAATGGGTGTCTCTGTCTAGAATACCTTCTCTTTAGTTACAGGAGGGGAATGGGTGTCTCTGCCTAGAGTACCTTCTCTTTAGTTACAGGAGGGGAATGGGTGTCTCTGTCTAGAGTACCTTCTCTTTAGTTATAGGAGGGGAATGGGTGTCTCTGTCTAGAGTACCTTCTCTTTAGTTATAGGAGGGGAATGGGTGTCTCTGTCTAGAGTACCTTCTCTTTAGTTATAGGAGGGGAATGGGTGTCTCTGTCTAGAATACCTTCTCTTTAGTTACAGGAGGGGAATGGGTGTCTCTGTCTAGAATACCTTCTCTTTAGTTACAGGAGGGGAATGGGTGTCTCTGCCTAGAGTACCTTCTCTTTAGTTACAGGAGGGGAATGGGTGTCTCTGTCTAGAGTACCTTCTCTTTAGTTATAGGAGGGGAATGGGTGTCTCTGTCTAGAGTACCTTCTCTTTAGTTATAGGAGGGGAATGGGTGTCTCTGTCCGTAGCAGGCTGGGGGAGTAGCTAGCAGTGGCCATCAGTCCCACTCATTCTTCCCACTCATGTTTCTGGGAACATCGTCTTTAATAAACTGGCTGGTGGAGTGTTACAGAGAGGTTACAGAGAGGTTACAGGGAGGTTACAGAGAGGTTACAGAGAGGTTACAGAGAGGTTACAGAGAGGTTACAATGAGGTTACAAGGAGGTTACAGAGAGGTTACAGAAAGGTTACAAGGAGGTTACAGGGATGTTACAGAGAGGTTACAGGGAGGTTACAAAGAGGTTACAGAGAGGTTACAGAGAGGTTACAGAGAGGTTACAGAGAGGTTACAAGGAGGTTACAGAGAGGTTACAGAGAGGTTACAAGGAGGTTACAGGGAGGTTACAGAGAGGTTACAGAGAGGTTACAAGGAGGTTACAGGGAGGATACAGAGAGCTTACAGGGAGGTTACAGGGAGGTTACAGCGAGGTTACAGGGACGTTACAGGGAGGTTACAGAGAGATTACAGAGAGGTTACAGGGAGGTTACAGAGAGGTTACAGAGAGGTTACAGAGAGGTTACAGAGAGGTTACAGGGAGATTACAGGGAGGTTACAGAGAGGTTACAGAGAGGTTACAGGGAGATTACAGGGAGGTTACAGAGAGGTTACAGGGAGTTAACAGGGAGGTTACAGAGAGGTTACGGGGAGGATACAGGGAGGTTACAGGGAGATAACAGGGAGGATACAAGGATGTTACAGGGAGGTTACAGGGAGATAACATGGAGGTTACAGGGAGGTTACAGGGAGATAACATGGAGGTTACAGAGAGGTTACAGGGAGATAACAGGGATGTTACAGGGAGGTTACAGTGAGGTTACAGAGAGGTTACAGGGAGAATACAGAGAGGTTACAGGGAGATAACAGGGATGTTACAGGGAGGTTAGATGGAGGTTACAGGGAGGTTACAGGGAGGTTACAGAGAGCGCACAGGGGGGTTACAGAGAGGTTACCGGGAGGTTACAGGGAGGTTACAGAGAGGTTACATAGATGTTACAGAGAGGTTACAGAGAGGTTACAGGAAGATTACATAGAGGTTACAGGGAGGTTACGGGGAGGTTAAAGAGAGTTTACAGGGAGGATACAGAGAGTTAAAGAGAGGTTACATGGAGGTTACGGGGAGGTTAAAGAGAGTTTAAAGGGAGGTTACAGAGAGTTAAAGAAAGGTTACAGGGAGGTTAAAGAGAGTTTAAAGGGAGGTTACAGAGAGTTAAAGAGAAGTTACAGGGAGGTTACGGGGAGGTTAAAGAGAGTTTACAGGGAGGTTACAGGGAGGTTACAGGGAGGTTACAGGGAGGTTACGGGGAGATAACAGGGATGTTACAGGGAGGTTACAGGGAGGTTACAGGGAGGTTACAGGGAGGTTACAGAGAGCGTACAGGGGGGTTACAGAGAGGTTACCGGGTGGTTACAGGGAGGTTACAGAGAGGTTACATAGATGTTACAGAGATGTTAAAGAGAGGTTACAGGGAGGTTACAGAGAGGTTACAGAGAGGTTACAGGGAGGTTACAGAGAGGTTACAGAGAGGTTACAGGGAGGTTAAAGAAAGTTTAAAGGGAGGTTACAGAGAGTTAAAGAGAGGTTACATGGAGGTTAAAGATAGTTTACAGAGAGGTTACAGAGAGGTTACAGAGAGGTTACAGAGAGGTTACATAGAGGTTACAAGGAGGTTACAAGGAGGTTACAAGGAGGTTACAAGGAGGTTACAGGGAGGTTACAGAGATGTTACAGGGAAGTTAAAGAGAGGTTACAGAGAGGTTACAGGGAAGTTACAGAGAGGTTACATGGAGGTTACAGAAAGGTTACAGGGAGGTTACAGATAGGTTACAGAGATGTTACAGGGAGGTTACAGGGAGGTTACAGAGAGGTTACAAGGAGGTTACAGATAGGTTACAGAGAGGTTACAGGGAGATTACAGAGAGGTTACAAGGAGGTTACATATAGGTTACAGAGATGTTACAGGGAAGTTAAAGAGAGGTTACAGAGAGGTTACAGGGAGGTTACAGATATGTTACAGGGAAGTTACAGAGAGGTTACATGGAGGTTACAGAAAGGTTACAGGGAGGTTACATAGATGTTACAGGGAGGTTACAGAGAGGTTACAGTGAGGTTACAGAGAGGTTTGAGCCGACCAGGGTCCTTGCTGCCACTAGACAGGTAGCCTAGTAGTTAGAGCATTGGGCCAGTAACCGAAAGACTGCTAGATCGAATCCCCGAGGGGAGTAGGGACTGGGAACGTGGTCAAAGGCAGTGAAGATGGTGTGTCTAGGGATGGCGGTGTGTGAAGCTTCAGCCCCAGCGTTAAAAAAAGCCCTGTGTTTCAGGGGAGGATGGAGTACGCCACGCTGGGTAGATGGAGGCCCTGGTGAATGGAGTACGCCACACTGGGTAGATGGAGACCCTGGAGGATGGAGTACGCCACGCTGGGTAGATGGAGACCCTGGAGGATGGAGTACACCACGCTGGGTAGATGGAGACCCTGGAGGATGGAGTACACCACGCTGGGTAGATGGAGACCCTGGAGGATGGAGTACACCACACTGGGTAGATGGAGACCCTGGAGGATGGAGTACGCCACGCTGGGTAGATGGAGACCCTGGAGGATGGAGTACACCACGCTGGGTAGATGGAGACCCTGGTGGATGGAGTACGCCACGCTGGGTAGATGGAGACCCTGGAGGATGGAGTACGCCACGCTGGGTAGATGGAGACCCTGGAGGATGGAGTACACCACGCTGGGTAGATGGAGACCCTGGAGGATGGAGTACACCACGCTGGGTAGATGGAGACCCTGGAGGATGGAGTACACCACACTGGGTAGATGGAGACCCTGGAGGATGGAGTACACCACGCTGGGTAGATGGAGACCCTGGAGGATGGAGTACACCACGCTGGGTAGATGGAGACCCTGGAGGATGGAGTACACCACGCTGGGTAGATGGAGACCCTGGAGGATGGAGTACGCCACGCTGGGTAGATGGAGACCCTGGAGGATGGAATACGCCACTCTGGGTAGATGGAGACCCTGGAGGATGGAGTACGCCACGCTGGGTAGATGGAGACCCTGGAGGATGGAGTACACCACGCTGGGTAGATGGAGACCCTGAAGGATGGAGTACGTCACGCTGGGTAGATGGAGACCCTGGAGGATGGAGGACGCCACGCTGGGTAGATGGAGACCCTGGAGGATGGAGTACGTCACGCTGGGTAGATGGAGAACCTGGAGGATGGAGTACACCACGCTGGGTAGATGGAGACCCAGGAGGATGGAGTACGCCACGCTGGGTAGATGGAGACCCTGGAGGACGGAGTACACCACGCTGGGTAGATGGAGACCCTGGAGGATGGAGTACACCACGCTGGGTAGATGGAGACCCTGGAGGATGGAGTACGCCACGCTGGGTAGATGGAGACCCTGGAGGATGGAGTACACCACACTGGGTAGATGGAGACCCTGGAGGATGGAGTACACCACGCTGGGTAGATGGAGACCCTGGAGGATGGAGTACACCACGCTGGGTAGATGGAGACCCTGGAGGATGGAGTACACCACGCTGGGTAGATGGAGACCCTGGAGGAGGATGGAGTACGCCATGCTGGGTAGATGGAGACCCTGAAGGATGGAGTACGCCACGCTGGGTAGATGGAGACCCTGGAGGATGGAGTACACCACGCTGGGTAGATGGAGACCCTGGAGGATGGAGTACGCCACACTGGGTAGATGGAGACCCTGGAGGATGGAGTACGCCACGCTGGGTAGATGGAGACCCTGGAGGAGGATGGAGTACGCCACGCTGGGTAGATGGAGACCCTGAAGGATGGAGTACGCCACTCTGGGTAGATGGAGACCCTGGAGGATGGAGTACACCACGCTGGGTAGATGGAGACCCTGGAGGATGGAGTACACCACTCTGGGTAGATGGAGACCCTGGAGGATGGAGTACACCACACTGGGTAGATGGAGACCCTGGAGGATGGAGTACGCCACGTTGGGTAGATGGAGACCCTGGAGGATGGAGTACACCACGCTGGGTAGATGGAGACCCTGGAGGATGGAGTACGCCACACTGGGTAGATGGAGACCCTGGAGGATGGAGTACACCACGCTGGGTAGATGGAGACCCTGGAGGATGGAGTACACCACGCTGGGTAGATGGAGACCCTGGAGGATGGAGTACACCACGCTGGGTAGATGGAGACCCTGGAGGATGGAGTACACCACGCTGGGTAGATGGAGACCCTGGAGGATGGAGTACGCCATGCTGGGTAGATGGAGACCCTGGAGGATGGAGTACACCACGCTGGGTAGATGGAGATCCTGAAGGATGGAGTACGTCACGCTGGGTAGATGGAGACCCTGGAGGATGGAGTACGCCACGCTGGGTAGATGGAGACCCTGGAGGATGGAGTACGTCACGCTGGGTAGATGGAGACCCTGGAGGATGGAGTACACCACGCTGGGTAGATGGAGACCCAGGAGGATGGAGTACGCCACGCTGGGTAGATGGAGACCCTGGAGGATGGAGTACACCACGCTGGGTAGATGGAGACCCAGGAGGATGGAGTACGCCACGCTGGGTAGATGGAGACCCTGGAGGACGGAGTACACCACGCTGGGTAGATGGAGACCCTGGAGGATGGAGTACGCCACGCTGGGTAGATGGAGACCCTGGAGGATGGAGTACACCACGCTGGGTAGATGGAGACCCAGGAGGATGGAGTACGCCACGCTGGGTAGATGGAGACCCTGGAGGACGGAGTACACCACGCTGGGTAGATGGAGACCCTGGAGGATGGAGTACGCCACGCTGGGTAGATGGAGACCCTGGAGGATGGAGTACACCACACTGGGTAGATGGAGACCCTGGAGGATGGAGTACACCACGCTGGGTAGATGGAGACCCTGGAGGATGGAGTACACCACGCTGGGTAGATGGAGACCCTGGAGTATGGAGTACACCACGCTGGGTAGATGGAGACCCTGGAGGAGGATGGAGTACGCCACGCTGGGTAGATGGAGACCCTGAAGGATGGAGTACGCCACGCTGGGTAGATGGAGACCCTGGAGGATGGAGTACGCCACGCTGGGTAGATGGAGACCCTGGAGGATGGAGTACGCCACACTGGGTAGATGGAGACCCTGGAGGATGGAGTACGCCACGCTGGGTAGATGGAGACCCTGGAGGAGGATGGAGTACGCCACGCTGGGTAGATGGAGACCCTGAAGGATGGAGTACGCCACTCTGGGTAGATGGAGACCCTGGAGGATGGAGTACGCCACGCTGGGTAGATGGAGACCCTGGAGGATGGAGTACGTCACGCTGGGTAGATGGAGACCCTGGAGGATGGAGTACACCACGCTGGGTAGATGGAGACCCTGGAGGATGGAGTACGCCACGCTGGGTAGATGGAGACCCTGGAGGATGGAGTACACCACGCTGGGTAGATGGAGACCCTGGAGGATGGAGTACACCACGCTGGGTAGATGGAGACCCTGGAGGATGGAGTACACCACGTTGGGTAGATGGAGACCCTGGAGGATGGAGTACGCCACGCTGGGTAGATGGAGACCCTGGAGGATGGAGTACGCCACTCTGGGTAGATGGAGACCCTGGAATATGGAGTACGCCACGCTGGGTAGATGGAGACCCTGGAGGATGGAGTACACCACGCTGGGTAGATGGAGACCCTGAAGGATGGAGTACGTCACGCTGGGTAGATGGAGACCCTGGAGGATGGAGTACGCCACGCTGGGTAGATGGAGACCCTGGAGGATGGAGTACGTCACGCTGGGTAGATGGAGACCCTGGAGGATGGAGTACACCACGCTGGGTAGATGGAGACCCAGGAGGATGGAGTACGCCACGCTGGGTAGATGGAGACCCTGGAGGACGGAGTACACCACGCTGGGTAGATGGAGACCCTGGAGGATGGAGTACGCCACGCTGGGTAGATGGAGACCCTGGAGTATGGAGTACACCACGCTGGGTAGATGGAGACCCTGGAGGAGGATGGAGTACGCCACGCTGGGTAGATGGAGACCCTGGAGGATGGAGTACGCCACGCTGGGTAGATGGAGACCCTGGAGGATGGAGTACGCCACGCTGGGTAGATGGAGACCCTGGAGGAGGATGGAGTACGCCACGCTGGGTAGATGGAGACCCTGGAGGATGGAGTACGCCACTCTGGGTAGATGGAGACCCTGGAGGATGGAGTACGCCACGCTGGGTAGATGGAGACCCTGGAGGATGGAGTACACCACGCTGGGTAGATGGAGACCCTGGAGGATGGAGTACGCCACGCTGGGTAGATGGAGACCCTGGAGGATGGAGTACACCACGCTGGGTAGATGGAGACCCTGGAGGATGGAGTACACCACGCTGGGTAGATGGAGACCCTGGAGGATGGAGTACACCACGCTGGGTAGATGGAGACCCTGGAGGATGGAGTACGCCACGCTGGGTAGATGGAGACCCTGGAGGATGGAGTACGCCACGCTGGGTAGATGGAGACCCTGGAGGATGGAGTACGCCACGCTGGGTAGATGGAGACCCTGGAGGATGGAGTACACCACGCTGGGTAGATGGAGACCCTGGAGGATGGAGTACGCCACGCTGGGTAGATGGAGACCCTGGAGGATGGAGTACACCACGCTGGGTAGATGGAGACCCTGGAGGATGGAGTACACCACGCTGGGTAGATGGAGACCCTGGAGGATGGAGTACACCACGCTGGGTAGATGGAGACCCTGAAGGATGGAGTACACCACGCTGGGTAGATGGAGACCCTGGAGGATGGAGTACGCCACGCTGGGTAGATGGAGACCCTGGAGGATGGAGTACGCCACGCTGGGTAGATGGAGACCCTGGAGGATGGAGTACGCCACGCTGGGTAGATGGAGACCCTGGAGGATGGAGTACGCCACGCTGGGTAGATGGAGACCCTGGAGGATGGAGTACGCCACGCTGGGTAGATGGAGACCCTGAAGGATGGAGTACGTCACGCTGGGTAGATGGAGACCCTGGAGGATGGAGTACGCCACGCTGGGTAGATGGAGACCCTGGAGGATGGAGTACGCCACTCTGGGTAGATGGAGACCCTGGAGGATGGAGTACACCACGCTGGGTAGATGGAGACCCTGGAGGATGGAGTACGCCACACTGGGTAGATGGAGACCCTGGAGGATGGAGTACACCACGCTGGGTAGATGGAGACCCTGGAGGATGGAGTACACCACGCTGGGTAGATGGAGACCCTGGAGGATGGAGTACACCACGCTGGGTAGATGGAGACCCTGGAGGATGGAGTACGCCACGCTGGGTAGATGGAGACCCTGGAGGAGGATGGAGTACGCCACGCTGGGTAGATGGAGACCCTGAAGGATGGAGTACGCCACTCTGGGTAGATGGAGACCCTGGAGGATGGAGTACGCCACGCTGGGTAGATGGAGACCCTGGAGGATGGAGTACACCACGCTGGGTAGATGGAGACCCTGGAGGATGGAGTACGCCACGCTGGGTAGATGGAGACCCTGGAGGATGGAGTACACCACGCTGGGTAGATGGAGACCCTGGAGGATGGAGTACACCACGCTGGGTAGATGGAGACCCTGGAGGATGGAGTACACCACGCTGGGTAGATGGAGACCCTGGAGGATGGAGTACGCCACGCTGGGTAGATGGAGACCCTGGAGGATGGAGTACGCCACGCTGGGTAGATGGAGACCCTGGAGGATGGAGTACGCCACGCTGGGTAGATGGAGACCCTGGAGGATGGAGTACACCACGCTGGGTAGATGGAGACCCTGGAGGATGGAGTACGCCACGCTGGGTAGATGGAGACCCTGGAGGATGGAGTACACCACTCTGGGTAGATGGAGACCCTGGAGGATGGAGTACACCACGCTGGGTAGATGGAGACCCTGGAGGATGGAGTACACCACGCTGGGTAGATGGAGACCCTGGAGGATGGAGTACACCACGCTGGGTAGATGGAGACCCTGGAGGATGGAGTACGCCACGCTGGGTAGATGGAGACCCTGGAGGATGGAGTACGCCACGCTGGGTAGATGGAGACCCTGGAGGATGGAGTACGCCACGCTGGGTAGATGGAGACCCTGGAGGATGGAGTACGCCACGCTGGGTAGATGGAGACCCTGGAGGATGGAGTACGCCACGCTGGGTAGATGGAGACCCTGAAGGATGGAGTACGTCACGCTGGGTAGATGGAGACCCTGGAGGATGGAGAACGCCACGCTGGGTAGATGGAGACCCTGGAGGATGGAGTACGCCACTCTGGGTAGATGGAGACCCTGGAGGATGGAGTACACCACGCTGGGTAGATGGAGACCCTGGAGGATGGAGTACGCCACACTGGGTAGATGGAGACCCTGGAGGATGGAGTACACCACGCTGGGTAGATGGAGACCCTGGAGGATGGAGTACACCACGCTGGGTAGATGGAGACCCTGGAGGATGGAGTACACCACGCTGGGTAGATGGAGACCCTGGAGGATGGAGTACGCCACGCTGGGTAGATGGAGACCCTAGAGGATGGAGTACGCCACGCTGGGTAGATGGAGACCCTGGAGGATGGAGTACGCCACTCTGGGTAGATGGAGACCCTGGAGGATGGAGTACGCCACGCTGGGTAGATGGAGACCCTGGAGGATGGAGTACACCACGCTGGGTAGATGGAGACCCTGGAGGATGGAGTACGTCACGCTGGGTAGATGGAGACCCTGGAGGATGGAGTACGCCACGCTGGGTAGATGGAGACCCTGGAGGATGGAGTACGTCACGCTGGGTAGATGGAGACCCTGGAGGATGGAGTACACCACGCTGGGTAGATGGAGACCCAGGAGGATGGAGTACGCCACGCTGGGTAGATGGAGACCCTGGAGGATGGAGTACACCACGCTGGGTAGATGGAGACCCTGGAGGATGGAGTACGCCACGCTGGGTAGATGGAGACCCTGGAGGATGGAGTACACCACGCTGGGTAGATGGAGACCCTGGAGGATGGAGTACACCACGCTGGGTAGATGGAGACCCTGGAGGAGGATGGAGTACGCCACGCTGGGTAGATGGAGACCCTGAAGGATGGAGTACGCCACGCTGGGTAGATGGAGACCCTGGAGGATGGAGTACGCCACGCTGGGTAGATGGAGACCCTGGAGGATGGAGTACGCCACACTGGGTAGATGGAGACCCTGGAGGATGGAGTACGCCACGCTGGGTAGATGGAGACCCTGGAGGATGGAGTACGTCACGCTGGGTAGATGGAGACCCTGGAGGATGGAGTACACCACGCTGGGTAGATGGAGACCCTGGAGGATGGAGTACGCCACGCTGGGTAGATGGAGACCCTGGAGGATGGAGTACACCACGCTGGGTAGATGGAGACCCTGGAGGATGGAGTACACCACGCTGGGTAGATGGAGACCCTGGAGGATGGAGTACACCACGCTGGGTAGATGGAGACCCTGGAGGATGGAGTACGCCACGCTGGGTAGATGGAGACCCTGGAGGATGGAGTACGCCACGCTGGGTAGATGGAGACCCTGGAGGATGGAGTACACCACGTTGGGTAGATGGAGACCCTGGAGGATGGAGTACGCCACGCTGGGTAGATGGAGACCCTGGAGGATGGAGTACGCCACGCTGGGTAGATGGAGACCCTGGAAGATGGAGTACACCACGCTGGGTAGATGGAGACCCTGAAGGATGGAGTACGTCACGCTGGGTAGATGGAGACCCTGGAGGATGGAGTACGCCACGCTGGGTAGATGGAGACCCTGGAGGATGGAGTACGTCACGCTGGGTAGATGGAGACCCTGGAGGATGGAGTACACCACGCTGGGTAGATGGAGACCCAGGAGGATGGAGTACGCCACGCTGGGTAGATGGAGACCCTGGAGGATGGAGTACACCACGCTGGGTAGATGGAGACCCTGGAGGATGGAGTACGCCACGCTGGGTAGATGGAGACCCTGGAGGATGGAGTACACCACGCTGGGTAGATGGAGACCCTGGAGGATGGAGTACACCACGCTGGGTAGATGGAGACCCTGGAGGAGGATGGAGTACGCCACGCTGGGTAGATGGAGACCCTGAAGGATGGAGTACGCCACGCTGGGTAGATGGAGACCCTGGAGGATGGAGTACGCCACGCTGGGTAGATGGAGACCCTGGAGGATGGAGTACGCCACACTGGGTAGATGGAGACCCTGGAGGATGGAGTACGCCACGCTGGGTAGATGGAGACCCTGGAGGATGGAGTACGTCACGCTGGGTAGATGGAGACCCTGGAGGATGGAGTACACCACGCTGGGTAGATGGAGACCCTGGAGGATGGAGTACGCCACGCTGGGTAGATGGAGACCCTGGAGGATGGAGTACACCACGCTGGGTAGATGGAGACCCTGGAGGATGGAGTACACCACGCTGGGTAGATGGAGACCCTGGAGGATGGAGTACACCACGCTGGGTAGATGGAGACCCTGGAGGATGGAGTACGCCACGCTGGGTAGATGGAGACCCTGGAGGATGGAGTACGCCACGCTGGGTAGATGGAGACCCTGGAGGATGGAGTACACCACGTTGGGTAGATGGAGACCCTGGAGGATGGAGTACGCCACGCTGGGTAGATGGAGACCCTGGAGGATGGAGTACGCCACGCTGGGTAGATGGAGACCCTGGAAGATGGAGTACACCACGCTGGGTAGATGGAGACCCTGGAGGATGGAGTACACCACGCTGGGTAGATGGAGACCCTGGAGGATGGAGTACACCACGCTGGGTAGATGGAGACCCTGGAGGATGGAGTACACCACGCTGGGTAGATGGAGACCCTGGAGGATGGAGTACGCCACGCTGGGTAGATGAAGACCCTGGAGGATGGAGTACGCCACGCTGGGTAGATGGAGATCCTGGAGGATGGAGTACGCCACGCTGGGTAGATGGAGACCCTGGTGGATGGAGTACACCACGCTGGGTAGATGGAGACCCTGGAGGATGGAGTACGCCACGCTGGGTAGATGGAGACCCTAGAGGATGGAGTACACCAAGCTGGGTAGATGGAGACCCTGGAGGATGGAGTACGCCACGCTGGGTAGATGGAGACCCTGGAGGATGGAGTACACCACGTTGGGTAGATGGAGACCCTGGAGGATGGAGTACGCCACGCTGGGTAGATGGAGACCCTGGAGGATGGAGTACGCCACGCTGGGTAGATGGAGACCCTGGAAGATGGAGTACACCACGCTGGGTAGATGGAGACCCTGGAGGATGGAGTACACCACGCTGGGTAGATGGAGACCCTGGAGGATGGAGTACACCACGCTGGGTAGATGGAGACCCTGGAGGATGGAGTACACCACGCTGGGTAGATGGAGACCCTGGAGGATGGAGTACGCCACGCTGGGTAGATGGAGACCCTGGAGGATGGAGTACGCCACGCTGGGTAGATGGAGACCCTGGAGGATGGAGTACACCACGCTGGGTAGATGGAGACCCTGGAGGATGGAGTACACCACGCTGGGTAGATGGAGACCCTGGTGGATGGAGTACGCCACACTGGGTAGATGGAGACCCTGGAGGATGGAGTACGCCACGCTGGGTAGATGGAGACCCTGGAGGATGGAGTACGCCACGCTGGGTAGATGGAGACCCTGGAGGATGGAGTACGTCACGCTGGGTAGATGGAGACCCTGGAGGATGGAGTACGCCACGCTGGGTAGATGGAGACCCTGGAGGATGGAGTACGCCACTCTGGGTAGATGGAGACCCTGGAGGATGGAGTACGCCACGCTGGGTAGATGGAGATCCTGGAGGATGGAGTACGCCACGCTGGGTAGATGGAGACCCTGGTGGATGGAGTACACCACGCTGGGTAGATGGAGACCCTGGAGGATGGAGTACGCCACGCTGGGTAGATGGAGACCCTAGAGGATGGAGTACACCACGCTGGGTAGATGGAGACCCTGAAGGATGGAGTACGCCACGCTGGGTAGATGGAGACCCTGGAGGAGGATGGAGAATGCCACGCTGGGTAGATGGAGACCCTGGAGGATGGAGTACACCACGCTGGGTAGATGGAGACCCTGGAGGATGGAGTACGCCACGCTGGGTAGATGGAGACCCTGGAGGATGGAGTACACCACACTGGGTAGATGGAGACCCTGGAGGATGGAGTACACCACGCTGGGTAGATGGAGACCCTGGAGGATGGAGTACACCACGCTGGGTAGATGGAGACCCTGGAGGATGGAGTACACCACGCTGGGTAGATGGAGACCCTGGAGGAGGATGGAGTACGCCACGCTGGGTAGATGGAGACCCTGAAGGATGGAGTACGCCACGCTGGGTAGATGGAGACCCTGGAGGATGGAGTACGCCACGCTGGGTAGATGGAGACCCTGGAGGATGGAGTACGCCACACTGGGTAGATGGAGACCCTGGAGGATGGAGTACGCCACGCTGGGTAGATGGAGACCCTGGAGGAGGATGGAGTACGCCACGCTGGGTAGATGGAGACCCTGAAGGATGGAGTACGCCACTCTGGGTAGATGGAGACCCTGGAGGATGGAGTACGCCACGCTGGGTAGATGGAGACCCTGGAGGATGGAGTACACCACGCTGGGTAGATGGAGACCCTGGAGGATGGAGTACGTCACGCTGGGTAGATGGAGACCCTGGAGGATGGAGTACACCACGCTGGGTAGATGGAGACCCTGGAGGATGGAGTACACCACGCTGGGTAGATGGAGACCCTGGAGGATGGAGTACGCCACGCTGGGTAGATGGAGACCCTGGAGGATGGAGTACGCCACGCTGGGTAGATGGAGACCCTGGAGGATGGAATACACCACGCTGGGTAGATGGAGACCCTGGAGGATGGAGTACACCACGCTGGGTAGATGGAGACCCTGGAGGATGGAGTACACCACGCTGGGTAGATGGAGACCCTGGAGGATGGAGTACACCACGCTGGGTAGATGGAGACCCTGGAGGATGGAGTACGCCACGCTGGGTAGATGGAGACCCTGGAGGATGGAGTACGCCACGCTGGGTAGATGGAGACCCTGAAGGATGGAGTACGTCACGCTGGGTAGATGGAGACCCTGGAGGATGGAGTACGCCACGCTGGGTAGATGGAGACCCTGGAGGATGGAGTACGCCACTCTGGGTAGATGGAGACCCTGGAGGATGGAGTACGTCACGCTGGGTAGATGGAGACCCTGGAGGATGGAGTACACCACTCTGGGTAGATGGAGACCCTGGAGGATGGAGTACGCCACGCTGGGTAGATGGAGACCCTGGAGGATGGAGTACACCACGCTGGGTAGATGGAGACCCTGGAGGAGGATGGAGAATGCCACGCTGGGTAGATGGAGACCCTGGTGGATGGAGTACACCACGCTGGGTAGATGGAGACCCTGGAGGATGGAATACACCACGCTGGGTAGATGGAGACCCTGGAGGAGGATGGAGAATGCCACGCTGGGTAGATGGAGACCCTGGAGGATGGAGTACACCACGCTGGGTAGATGGAGACCCTGGAGGATGGAGTACGCCACGCTGGGTAGATGGAGACCCTGGAGGATGGAGTACACCACACTGGGTAGATGGAGACCCTGGAGGATGGAGTACGCCACGCTGGGTAGATGGAGACCCTGGAGGATGGAGTACACCACACTGGGTAGATGGAGACCCTGGAGGAGGATGGAGTACACCACGCTGGGTAGATGGAGACCCTGGAGGATGGAGTACGCCACGCTGGGTAGATGGAGACCCTGGAGGAGGATGGAGTACACCACGCTGGGTAGATGGAGACCCTGGAGGATGGAGTACGCCACGCTGGGTAGATGGAGACCCTGGAGGATGGAATACACCACGCTGGGTAGATGGAGACCCTGGAGTTGAGAGAAGAGAGGAGAACACAGACTGAGAGAGATGTCAACCAACCAGGGTTTACAGGCAGGAGAAGTCTCTAATGGGAAGACTGAGAGAGAAGCCAACCAGGGTTTACAGACAGGAGAAGTCTCTAATGGGAAGATTGAGAGAGAAGCCAACCAGGGTTTACAGACAGGATAAGTCTCTAATGGGAAGACTGAGAGAGAAGCCAACCAGGGTTTACAGACAGGAGAAGTCTCTAATGGGAAGACTGAGAGAAGCCAACCAGGGTTTACAGACAGGAGAAGTCTCTAATGGGAAGACTGAGAGAGAAGCCAACCAGGGTTTACAGACAGGAGAAGTCTCTAATGGGAAGACTGAGAGAGAAACCAACCAGGGTTTACAGACAGGAGAAGTCTCCAATGGGAAGACAGAGAGAGAAGCCAACCAGGGTTTACAGACAAGAGAAGTCTCTAATGGGAAGGCTGAGAGAGAAGCCAACCAGGGTTTACAGACAGGAGAAGTCTCTAATGGGAAGACAGAGAGAGAAGCCAACCAGGGTTTACAGACAGGAGAAGTCTCTAATGGGAAGACTGAGAGAGAAACCAACCAGGGTTTACAGACAGGAGAAGTCTCTAATGGGAAGACAGAGAGAGAAGCCAACCAGGGTTTACAGACAGGAGAAGTCTCTAATGGGAAGACAGAGAGAGAAGCCAACCAGGGTTTACAGACAGGAGAAGTCTCTAATGGGAAAACAGAGAGAGAAGCCAACCAACGGCGGGCAGAGAAAGGTGAAGGATTATGATCACCGCCGCTGACAGGAGCTTTTAGAGAACCATGTTATCACATCTCATACAAACATGTTGAATATGTACATGTGAAAGGGATTAAAACATGACAACAGCCTTACGGAGAGACTGTCAACAAAAGATCTTAGGAGATAAGAGCAACAGGAAAACAGCCCTACGGAGAGACTGTCAACAAGAGATCTTAGGAGATACGAGGAACAGGAAAACAGCCCTACGGAGGGACTGTCAACAAAAGATCTTAGGAGATAAGAGGAACAGGAAAACAGCCTTACGGAGGGACTGTCAACAAAAGATCTTAGGAGATAAGAGGAACAGGAAAACAGCCTTACGGAGGGACTGTCAACAAGAGATCTTAGGAGATAAGAGGAACAGGAACACAGCCTTACGGAGGGACTGTCAACAAAAGATCTTAGGAGATAAGAGGAACAGGAAAACAGCCTTACGGAGAGACTGTCAACAAAAGATCTTAGGAGATAAGAGGAACAGGAAAACAGCCTTACGGAGGGACTGTCAACAAAAGATCTTAGGAGATAAGAGGAACAGGAAAACAGCCTTACGGAGGGACTGTCAACAAAAGATCTTAGGAGATAAGAGGAACAGGAAAACAGCCTTACGGAGGGACTGTCAACAAAAGATCTTAGGAGATAAGAGGAACAGGAAAACAGCCTTACGGAGGGACTGTCAACAAAAGATCTTAGGAGATAAGAGGAACAGGAAAACAGCCCTACGGAGGGACTGTCAACAAAGATCTTAGGAGATAAGAGGAACAGGAAAATAGCCTTACGGAGGGACAGTCAACAAAAGATCTTAGGAGATAAGAGGAACAGGAAAACAGCCTTACGGAGAGACTGTCAACAAAAGATCTTAGGAGATAAGAGGAACAGGAAAACAGCCTTACGGAGGGACAGTCAACAAAAGATCTTAGGAAATAAGAGGAACAGGAAAACAGCCTTACGGAGGGACTGTCAACAAAAGATCTTAGGAGATAAGAGGAACAGGAAAACAGCCTTACGGAGGGACTGTCAACAAAAGATCTTAGGAGATAAGAGGAACAGGAAAACAGCCTTACGGAGAGACTGTCAACAAGAGATCTTAGGAGATAAGAGGAACAGGAAAACAGCCTTACGGAGGGACTGTCAAGAAGAGATCTTAGGAGATAAGAGGAACAGGAAAACAGCCTTACGGAGGGACTGTCAACAAAAGATCTTAGGAGATAAGAGGCACAGGAAAACAGCCTTACGGAGAGACTGTCAACAAGAGATCTTAGGAGATAAGAGGCACAACTAAACTATTTCTGTTGTTTCCATAAATAAATGACACCTGAGCGTTTACATTCAGAAAGCTGAAAATGATTCATTAATGCTTGTTGTGGTCGTTGTTGTTGCCTCCATAAAAGATTGAACGTGTTTTCTCTGCATTAATGATGCATTATGTTAAGTGGAACCAGGAAGAGGATGGACACACACTGTGTTGAACTCAAAACACATGTGGTTGTCAGATGGGGCGGGGGGCGGGGGGCTGGGGGGGGGGGGGGGGGTAGGCCCAGTAGTTGTATTAGGTGACCGTAGGAAGTCGCAGGAAGTCAACTCACTGGTAAAAAAAATAACCCAACACTGGTATTAAACTATTAGGATTCCATATCTGGTTTTACCACACTCATAAAACAGGACAGTAATAAGCAGTGGTTAGGAGATCTGGACAGAACAACTCTGACAGACTCATAAAACAGGACAGTAATAAGCAGTGGTTAGGAGATCTGGACAGACTCATTAAACAGGACAGTAATAAGCAGTGGTTAGGATATCTGGACAGACTCATAAAACAGGACAGTAATAAGCAGTGGTTAGGATATCTGGACAGAACAACTCTGACAGACTCATTAAACAGGACAGTAATAAGCAGTGGTTAGGAGATCTGGACAGACTCATTAAACAGGACAGTAATAAGCAGTGGTTAGGATATCTGGACAGACTCATAAAACAGGACAGTAATAAGCAGTGGTTAGGATATCTGGACAGACTCATAAAACAGGACAGTAATAAGCAGTGGTTAGGATATCTGGACAGAACAACTCTGACAGACTCATTGAACAGGACAGTAATAAGCAGTGGTTAGGAGATCTGGACAGACTCATTAAACAGGACAGTAATAAGCAGTGGTTAGGATATCTGGACAGAACAACTCTGACAGACTCATAAAACAGGACAGTAATAAGCAGTGGTTAGGATATCTGGACAGAACAACTCTGACAGACTCATAAAACAGGACAGTAATAAGCAGTGGTTAGGATATCTGGACAGACTCATAAAACAGGACAGTAATAAGCAGTGGTTAGGAGATCTGGACAGACTCATTAAACAGGACAGTAATAAGCAGTGGTTAGGATATCTGGACAGACTCATAAAACAGGACAGTAATAAGCAGTGGTTAGGATATCTGGACAGAACAACTCTGACAGACTCATTAAACAGGACAGTAATAAGCAGTGGTTAGGATATCTGGACAGAACAACTCTGACAGACTCATTAAACAGGACAGTAATAAGCAGTGGTTAGGAGATCTGGACAGACTCATTAAACAGGACAGTAATAAGCAGTGGTTAGGATATCTGGACAGACTCATAAAACAGGACAGTAATAAGCAGTGGTTAGGATATCTGGACAGACTCATAAAACAGGACAGTAATAAGCAGTGGTTAGGAGATCTGGACAGACTCATTAAACAGGACAGTAATAAGCAGTGGTTAGGATATCTGGACAGACTCATAAAACAGGACAGTAATAAGCAGTGGTTAGGAGATCTGGACAGACTCATTAAACAGGACAGTAATAAGCAGTGGTTAGGATATCTGGACAGACTCATAAAACAGGACAGTAATAAGCAGTGGTTAGGATATCTGGACAGACTCATAAAACAGGACAGTAATAAGCAGTGGTTAGGAGATCTGGACAGACCAACTCTGACAGACTCATTAAACAGGACAGTAATAAGCAGTGGTTAGGAGATCTGGACAGACCAACTCTGACAGACTCATTAAACAGGACAGTAATAAGCAGTGGTTAGGAGATCTGGACAGACTCATAAAACAGGACAGTAATAAGCAGTGGTTAGGATATCTGGACAGACTCATAAAACAGGACAGTAATAAGCAGTGGTTAGGATATCTGGACAGACTCATAAAACAGGACAGTAATAAGCAGTGGTTGGAGATCTGGACAGACCAACTCTGACAGACTCATAAAACAGGACAGTAATAAGCAGTGGTTAGGAGATCTGGACAGACCAACTCTGACAGACTCATAAAACAGGACAGTAATAAGCAGTGGTTAGGAGATCTGGACAGACCAACTCTGACAGACCTTCAGACCTTTTTTACTTAAATATTTACTACTTTAAGGAATCCGCCACTTTTTTTCAATTTTCGCATAAAATGACATACCCAAATCTAAATGCCTGTAGCTCAGGACCTGAAGCAAGGATATGCATATGCTTGGTACCATTTGAAAGGAAACACTTTGAAGTTTGTGGAATGTGTGAAATGAATGTAGGAGAATATAACACATTAGATCTTGTAAAATAGTTTTTTTTGTACCATCGTGTTTGAAATGCAAGAGAAAGGCCATAATGTATTATTCCAGCCCAGGCGCAATTTAGATTTTGGCCACTAGATGGCAGCAGCGTATGTGCATTTCTGTTTAAAATGTTGTATCAAGACTGCCCAAATGTGCCTAATTTGTTTATTAATAACTTTTCATGTTAAAAACTGTGAACTCTCCTCAAACAATAGCATGGTATTCTTTCACTGTAATAGCTACTGTAAATTGGACAGTGCAGTTAGATGAACAAGAATTTAAGCCTTCTGCCAATATCAGATATGTCTATGTCCTGGGAAATGTTCTTGTTACTTACAACCTCATGCTAATCGCATTAGCCTACGTTAGCTCAACCGTCCCGTGGATGGGACCCATCGGTCCTGAAGAAGTTTTTAATTAACACTTATTGTTCTTAAAACTGCATTTTTAGTTAAGGGTTTGTAAGTAAGCATTTCACTGTAAGGTCCTGTTGTATTAAGCATTTCACTGCAAGGTCCTGTTGTAGTAAACATTTCACTGTAAGGTCCTGTTGTATTAAGCATTTCACTGCAAGGTCCTGTTGTATTAAGCATTTCACTGTAAGGTCCTGTTGTATTAAGCATTTCACTGTAAGGTCCTGTTGTATTAAGCATTTCACTGCAAGGTCCTGTTGTATTAAGCATTTCACTGTAAGGTCCTGTTGTATTAAGCATTTCACTGCAAGGTCCTGTTGTATTAAGCATTTCACTGCAAGGTCCTGTTGTATTAAGCATTTCACTGTAAGGTCCTGTTGTATTAAGCATTTCACTGTAAGGTCCTGTTGTACATAACTTCACTGTGGAGAGGACTAGCCCAGCATTTCACTGTAAGGTCCTGTTGTATTAAACATTTCACTGTAAGTTCCTGTTGTATTAAGCATTTCACTGTAAGGTCCTGTTGTACATAACTCCACTGTGGAGAGGACTAGCCCAGCATTTCACTGTAAGGTCCTGTTGTACATAACTTCACTGTAAGGTCCTGTTGTATTAAGCATTTCACTGTAAGGTCCTGTTGTATTAAGCATTTCACTGCAAGGTCCTGTTGTATTAAGCATTTCACTGTAAGGTCCTGTTGTAGTAAGCATTTCACTGTAAGGTCCTGTTGTATTAAGCATTTCACTGCAAGGTCCTGTTGTATTAAGCATTTCACTGCAAGGTCCTGTTGTATTAATCATTTCACTGTAAGGTCCTGTTGTATTAAGCATTTCACTGTAAGGTCCTGTTGTAGTAAACATTTCACTGTAAGGTCCTATTGTATTAAGCATTTCACTGTAAGGTCCTGTTGTATTAAGCATTTCACTGTAAGGTCCTGTTGTAGTAAGCATTTCACTGTAAGGTCCTGTTGTAGTAAGCATTTCACTGTAAGGTCCTGTAGTACATAACTCCACTGTGGAGAGGACTAGCCCAGCCAAACATCAATAGGTAGCACTGCTTTTCAATAGAAGGAAATGTTTACTTTGGCCTTTATGTTAAAACTGCTGGCTCTCTCTCTGTCTTTTTCTCCAACAACTTCCCAGGGAAAAGCTTACATGTCACATGTATAGATCCTGTTCCAACCCTGAAATTAGGTTTCCCCCTTTTTTCAAAGTGTTTCTACCAGGGAAGCTGCTGGGTAGGCCGGATACAAGGAATATTGGGATCCAGGGGTACAGGGAAAGGAAGGCGGCTTCAAAGAGCCGGTCACCTGGTTTAAAATGGCCACCCGCAGAAGAGTCAGGACCGGAGAATGTCTGAACAAAACCCCCGAACACAGTTCAAACACAATGAATTATCTAATTCTCCACTTTCAGCGAAACCATAAAATGGATTATTGTGCTTAAACAGAACGAAATACCAGCTGTATCGAGTCACACTTTCAAGAAAAGCCTTGAAACATTGGCGTGTGATTTCTCCCGGAGACGTGCCAGTCTTCAGGCTCACGGACAACTGAACACTGCTCCGTTTATGTTGACATTGTATATATATTTCTACATAATGGCTCCCATGAATTTGAACTCTCTAAAAAATACTCTTGTGGAAAAAAAACCCATCCGTGCTCCCGAACAGGTTCCAGATAAGTGTCTTTGAGTGGATCCTATCAGATCTCAAATCTGTTTCTTCAACTCTGCCTTAATGGGGAGAAAGGCTTATTGGGTAGTTTATCAAAAAAGGGAAAATATTGGCTTTAGTTATTCCACTGTAATTCAATTTCATGCACACTATTCCCCAAGACCAAACTTTTCCTCTCAAACACATTTCTCCTCCCATGAAAATCCTCTATCCTGAAACCCTGAGGGGGAAATGGACTGTTTGAAGGGTAATGTAAGGTTGGAAGAGGGAGGTACGGATGGTAAGTGCTTATTTATGTTTAAGAAGTCAGTCATCATTCACATTTCTTGATTTAGTGTCATAAACCACAGGGATAGAGGAACAATACGTATCTTTCTCCTCCTCCTCTTCCTCCTCCTCTTCCTCCTCCTCTTCTTCCTCCTGCTCTTCCTCCTCCTCTTCCTCTCCTCTTCCCCCTCCTCCTCTTCCTGCTCCTCCTCCTCCTCTTCCTCTTCCTCTTCTTCCTCCTCCTCCTCCTCCTCCTCCCCTTCCTCCTCCTCCTCCTCCTCTTCCTCTTCCTCTTCCTCCCCCTCTTCCTCTTCCTCCTCCTCCTCCTCCTCCTCCTTCGTCTCCGTCTCCGTCTTCTTCCTCATTCAGACATAGTCTCCTGTAACTAGCCCAGTTTCTGACTCAGCTGTGCCCTCTGCACCCTACAGAGCCCATACAGACCCTCTTCCTCCTCCTCCTCCTCATCCTCCTCCTCTTCCTCCTCCTCCTCCTCCTCTTCCTCCTCCTCCTCCTTCTTCATCTCCGTCTCCGTCTTCTTCCTCATTCAGACATAGTCTCCTGTAACTAGCCCAGTTTCTGACTCAGATGTGACCTCTGCACCCTACAGAGCCCATACAGACCCTCCTCCTCTTCTTCCTCCTCCTCTTCCTCCTCCTCTTCCTCTTCCTCCTCTTCCCTAAGGCATTAAGCTGCAGCAGCGTTACATGGCGGTAAGACATAGATCTTAATAAGTACAGAAGTATGTAGGGTGGGATTGTGTAAATATTATTGATGGCAAAGGAAAAATCCCCAGCAAACCAAAATCGAGTTCTGTGGAAGTTCCCAGAACATTCGTTACCCTTGTTGATGATTTGTATAAAACATTCGCCTGATGTTGAAAGAACGTTCCTAGAAAAACAATGAATCTGTTATTTAAAGGTTCCCAGAATGTTTCATTAGGTTGTGGGAACAATGTGGTAAGAACATTTCCCAAAACACAAAAACGGTCCCGCTGACGGGACGCCAAGCCCTAATGTAGAAGTGTTAAGAAACATATTATATTCTTCTTTACGATAAAAGTGTAACGATCGTCGTCGGGAGAAGGAGAGGAGGACCAAAGTGCAGCGTGGTACGTATCCATAATACTTTTAATCAAGATGAATACACGAACAAAAACAACAAAACGACCAACGAACAGTTCTGACTGGTGCAACAAACACTAACCAGAAAATAACCACCCACCAACACAAGTGGGAAAATAGGCTACCTAAGTACCAATCAGAGACAACGATAGACAGCTGCCTCTGATTGAGAACCATACCAGGCCAAACACATAGAAATAGAAAACCTAGACCTACAACATAGAATACCCACCCACATCACACCCTGACCAAACTAAAAATAGAAACATACAAAGCAATCTACGGTCAGGGCGTGACAACAAGTGACTCCAAAATGACACAATACATTATTTACCATTAATTTCTATTAGGCACAAATTAATCTGAAACACAAAACAAAACAAACAACAAATACATCCAACAAATCTGTAGAGTCACACGCTTGATGTAGACATTGAGTGCTAGGAATATAGGACCAAATACTTTACTTTTGACTACTTGAAGACACATACTGTATAAACATATTAATCCCAATACTTTTGATTCACTAAAATGGTGGGACTGTGTACAAAAAGTGCTGTAATTTCTAAATGGTTCACCTGATATGGATAAAAAATACCCTCAAATTAAAGCTGACAGACGGGCAATTTAACCTCATAGTCAGGGATCATTTCAAATCCAAAGTGCTGGAGTACACTGTTTAACACTGTTCTCAGGTCAGGTGACAGCAGTTTAACACTGTTCTCAGGTCAGGTGACAGCAGTTTAACACTGTTCTCAGGTCAGGTGACAGCAGTTTAACACTGTTCTCTAGTGACAGCAGTTTAACACTGTTCTCTAGTCAGGTGACAGCAGTTTAACACTGTTCTGTAGTGACAGCAGTTTAACACTGTTCTCTAGTCAAGTGACAGAAGTTTAACTCTGTTCTCTAGTCAGGTGACAGCAGTTTAACACTGTTCTGTAGTGACAGCAGTTTAACACTGTTCTCTAGTCAGGTGACAGCAGTTTAACACTGTTCTGTAGTGACAGCAGTTTAACACTGTTCTCTAGTCAGGTGACAGCAGTTTAACACTGTTCTCTAGTCAAGTGACAGCAGTTTAACACTGTTCTCTAGTCAGGTGACAGCAGTTTAACACTGTTCTGTAGTGACAGCAGTTTAACACTGTTCTCTAGTCAGGTGACAGCAGTTTAACACTGTTCTGTAGTGACAGCAGTTTAACACTGTTCTCTAGTCAGGTGACAGCAGTTTAACACTGTTCTCTAGTGACAGCAGTTTAACACTGTTCTCTAGTCAAGTGACAGCAGTTTAACACTGTTCTCTAGTCAGGTGACAGCAGTTTAACACTGTTCTCTAGTGACAGCAGTTTAACACTGTTCTCTAGTGACAGCAGTTTAACACTGTTCTCTAGTGACAGCAGTTTAACACTGTTCTCTAGTGACAGCAGTTTAACACTGTTCTCTAGTCAAGTGACAGAAGTTTAACTCTGTTCTCTAGTGACAGCAGTTTAACACTGTTCTCTAGTGACAGCAGTTTAACACTGTTCTCTAGTCAAGTGACAGCAGTTTAACACTGTTCTCTAGTCAAGTGACAGCAGTTTAACACTGTTCTCTAGTGACAGCAGTTTAACACTGTTCTCTAGTGACAGCAGTTTAACACTGTTCTCAGGTCAAGTGACAGCAGTTTAACACTGTTCTCTAGTGACAGCAGTTTAACACTGTTCTCTAGTCAGGTGACAGCAGTTTAACACTGTTCTCTAGTGACAGCAGTTTAACACTGTTCTCTAGTGACAGCAGATTAACACTGTTCTCTAGTCAGGTGACAGCAGTTTAACACTGTTCTCTAGTCAAGTGACAGCAGTTTAACACTGTTCTCTAGTGACAGCAGTTTAACACTGTTCTCTAGTGACAGCAGTTTAACACTGTTCTCTAGTCAGGTGACAGCAGTTTAACACTGTTCTCTAGTCAAGTGACAGAAGTTTAACTCTGTTCTCTAGTGACAGCAGTTTAACACTGTTCTCTGGTGACAGCAGTTTAACACTGTTCTCTAGTGACAGCAGTTTAACACTGTTCTCTAGTCAAGTGACAGCAGTTTAACACTGTTCTCTAGTCAAGTGACAGCAGTTTAACACTGTTCTCTAGTGACAGCAGTTTAACACTGTTCTCTAGTGACAGCAGTTTAACACTGTTCTCTAGTGACAGCAGTTTAACACTGTTCTCTAGTGACAGCAGTTTAACACTGTTCTCTAGTCAGGTGACAGCAGTTTAACACTGTTCTGTAGTCAAGTGACAGCAGTTTAACACTGTTCTCTAGTGACAGCAGTTTAACACTGTTCTCTAGTCAAGTGACAGCAGTTTAACACTGTTCTCTAGTGACAGCAGTTTAAGTCTGTTCTCTAGTGACAGCAGTTTAACACTGTTCTCTAGTGACAGCAGTTAACACTGTTCTCTAGTCAAGTGACAGCAGTTTAACACTGTTCTCTAGTGACAGCAGTTTAACACTGTTCTCTAGTGACAGCAGTTTAACACTGTTCTCTAGTCAAGTGACAGCAGTTTAACACTGTTCTCTAGTGACAGCAGTTTAAGTCTGTTCTCTAGTGACAGCAGTTAACACTGTTCTCTAGTGACAGCAGTTAACACTGTTCTCTAGTCAAGTGACAGCAGTTTAACACTGTTCTCTAGTGACAGCAGTTTAAAACTGTTCTCTAGTCAAGTGACAGCAGTTTAACACTGTTCTCTAGTGACAGCAGTTTAACACTGTTCTCTAGTCAAGTGACAGCAGTTTAACACTGTTCTCTAGTCAAGTGACAGCAGTTTAACACTGTTCTCTAGTCAAGTGACAGCAGTTTAACACTGTTCTCTAGTCAAGTGACAGCAGTTTAACACTGTTCTCTAGTGACAGCAGTTTAACACTGTTCTCTAGTCAAGTGACAGCAGTTTAACACTGTTCTCTAGTGACAGCAGTTTAACACTGTTCTCTAGTGACAGCAGTTTAACACTGTTCTCTAGTCAGGTGACAGCAGTTTAACACTGTTCTCTAGTGACAGCAGCTTAACACTGTTCTCTAGTGACAGCAGTTTAAGACGGTTCTCTAGTGACAGCAGTTTAACACTGTTCTCTAGTCAAGTGACAGCAGTTTAACACTGTTCTCTAGTGACAGCAGTTTAACACTGTTCTCTAGTCAAGTGACAGCAGTTTAACACTGTTCTCTAGTCAAGTGACAGCAGTTTAACACTGTTCTCTAGTCAAGTGACAGCAGTTTAACACTGTTCTCTAGTCAAGTGACAGCAGTTTAACACTGTTCTCTAGTGACAGCAGTTTAACACTGTTCTCTAGTGACAGCAGTTTAACACTGTTCTCTAGTCAAGTGACAGCAGCTTAACACTGTTCTCTAGTGACAGCAGTTTAAGACGGTTCTCTAGTGACAGCAGTTTAACACTGTTCTCTAGTCAAGTGACAGCAGTTTAACACTGTTCTCTAGTGACAGCAGTTTAACACTGTTCTCTAGCGACAGCAGTTTAACACTGTTCTCTAGTGACAGCAGTTTAACACTGTTCTCTAGCGACAGCAGTTTAACACTGTTCTCTAGTGACAGCAGTTTAACACTGTTCTCTAGTGACAGCAGTTTAACACTGTTCTCTAGCGACAGCAGTTTAACACTGTTCTCTAGTGACAGCAGTTTAACACTGTTCTCTAGTGACAGCAGTTTAACACTGTTCTCTAGTCAAGTGACAGCAGTTTAACACTGTTCTCTAGTCTAGTGACAGCAGTTTAACTCTGTTCTCTAGTGACAGCAGTTTAACACTGTTCTCTAGTGACAGCAGTTTAACACTGTTCTCTAGTCAAGTGACAGCAGTTTAACACTGTTCTCTAGTGACAGCAGTTTAACACTATTCTCTAGTGACAGCAGTTTAACACTGTTCTCTAGTCAAGTGACAGCAGTTTAACACTGTTCTCTAGCGACAGCAGTTTAACACTGTTCTCTAGTGACAGCAGTTAACACTGTTCTCTAGTCAGGTGACAGCAGTTTAACACTGTTCTCTAGTGACAGCAGTTTAACACTGTTCTCTAGCGACAGCAGTTTAACACTGTTCTCTAGTGACAGCAGTTAACACTGTTCTCTAGTCAGGTGACAGCAGTTTAACACTGTTCTCTAGTGACAGCAGTTTAACACTGTTCTCTAGTGACAGCAGTTTAACACTGTTCTCTAGTGACAGCAGTTTAACACTGTTCTCTAGTGACAGCAGTTTAACACTGTTCTCTAGTGACAGCAGTTAACACTGTTCTCTAGTCAAGTGACAGAAGTTTAACCCTGTTCTCTAGTGACAGCAGTTTAACACTGTTCTCTAGTCAGGTGACAGCAGTTTAACTCTGTTCTCTAGTGACAGCAGTTTAACACTGTTCTCTAGTCAAGTGACAGCAGTTTAACTCTGTTCTCTAGTGACAGCAGTTTAACACTGTTCTCTAGTGACAGCAGTTTAACACTGTTCTCTAGTCAAGTGACAGCAGTTTAACACAGTTCTCTAGTGACAGCAGTTTAACACTGTTCTCTAGTCAGGTGACAGCAGTTTAACACTGTTCTGTAGTGACAGCAGTTTAACACTGTTCTCTAGTCAAGTGACAGAAGTTTAACTCTGTTCTCTAGTGACAGCAGTTTAACACTGTTCTCTAGTCAAGTGACAGCAGTTTAACACTGTTCTCTAGTCAGGTGACAGCAGTTTAACACTGTTCTCTAGTGACAGCAGTTTAACACTGTTCTCTAGTGACAGCAGTTTAAGTCTGTTCTCTAGTGACAGCAGTTAACACTGTTCTCTAGTGACAGCAGTTAACACTGTTCTCTAGTCAAGTGACAGCAGTTTAACACTGTTCTCTAGTGACAGCAGTTTAAAACTGTTCTCTAGTCAAGTGACAGCAGTTTAACACTGTTCTCTAGTGACAGCAGTTTAACACTGTTCTCTAGTCAAGTGACAGCAGTTTAACACTGTTCTCTAGTCAAGTGACAGCAGTTTAACACTGTTCTCTAGTCAAGTGACAGCAGTTTAACACTGTTCTCTAGTCAAGTGACAGCAGTTTAACACTGTTCTCTAGTGACAGCAGTTTAACACTGTTCTCTAGTCAAGTGACAGCAGTTTAACACTGTTCTCTAGTGACAGCAGTTTAACACTGTTCTCTAGTGACAGCAGTTTAACACTGTTCTCTAGTCAGGTGACAGCAGTTTAACACTGTTCTCTAGTGACAGCAGCTTAACACTGTTCTCTAGTGACAGCAGTTTAAGACGGTTCTCTAGTGACAGCAGTTTAACACTGTTCTCTAGTCAAGTGACAGCAGTTTAACACTGTTCTCTAGTGACAGCAGTTTAACACTGTTCTCTAGTCAAGTGACAGCAGTTTAACACTGTTCTCTAGTCAAGTGACAGCAGTTTAACACTGTTCTCTAGTCAAGTGACAGCAGTTTAACACTGTTCTCTAGTCAAGTGACAGCAGTTTAACACTGTTCTCTAGTGACAGCAGTTTAACACTGTTCTCTAGTGACAGCAGTTTAACACTGTTCTCTAGTCAAGTGACAGCAGCTTAACACTGTTCTCTAGTGACAGCAGTTTAAGACGGTTCTCTAGTGACAGCAGTTTAACACTGTTCTCTAGTCAAGTGACAGCAGTTTAACACTGTTCTCTAGTGACAGCAGTTTAACACTGTTCTCTAGCGACAGCAGTTTAACACTGTTCTCTAGTGACAGCAGTTTAACACTGTTCTCTAGCGACAGCAGTTTAACACTGTTCTCTAGTGACAGCAGTTTAACACTGTTCTCTAGTGACAGCAGTTTAACACTGTTCTCTAGCGACAGCAGTTTAACACTGTTCTCTAGTGACAGCAGTTTAACACTGTTCTCTAGTGACAGCAGTTTAACACTGTTCTCTAGTCAAGTGACAGCAGTTTAACACTGTTCTCTAGTCTAGTGACAGCAGTTTAACTCTGTTCTCTAGTGACAGCAGTTTAACACTGTTCTCTAGTGACAGCAGTTTAACACTGTTCTCTAGTCAAGTGACAGCAGTTTAACACTGTTCTCTAGTGACAGCAGTTTAACACTATTCTCTAGTGACAGCAGTTTAACACTGTTCTCTAGTCAAGTGACAGCAGTTTAACACTGTTCTCTAGCGACAGCAGTTTAACACTGTTCTCTAGTGACAGCAGTTAACACTGTTCTCTAGTCAGGTGACAGCAGTTTAACACTGTTCTCTAGTGACAGCAGTTTAACACTGTTCTCTAGCGACAGCAGTTTAACACTGTTCTCTAGTGACAGCAGTTAACACTGTTCTCTAGTCAGGTGACAGCAGTTTAACACTGTTCTCTAGTGACAGCAGTTTAACACTGTTCTCTAGTGACAGCAGTTTAACACTGTTCTCTAGTGACAGCAGTTTAACACTGTTCTCTAGTGACAGCAGTTTAACACTGTTCTCTAGTGACAGCAGTTAACACTGTTCTCTAGTCAAGTGACAGAAGTTTAACCCTGTTCTCTAGTGACAGCAGTTTAACACTGTTCTCTAGTCAGGTGACAGCAGTTTAACTCTGTTCTCTAGTGACAGCAGTTTAACACTGTTCTCTAGTCAAGTGACAGCAGTTTAACTCTGTTCTCTAGTGACAGCAGTTTAACACTGTTCTCTAGTGACAGCAGTTTAACACTGTTCTCTAGTCAAGTGACAGCAGTTTAACACAGTTCTCTAGTGACAGCAGTTTAACACTGTTCTCTAGTCAGGTGACAGCAGTTTAACACTGTTCTGTAGTGACAGCAGTTTAACACTGTTCTCTAGTCAAGTGACAGAAGTTTAACTCTGTTCTCTAGTGACAGCAGTTTAACTTCTTGCGACTACAGGGGGTGCTGTTCCGAATTAGCATTTTGTCGTCTCCAAATTAAACTGCCTAGTACTCAATTCTTGCTCGTACAATATGCATATTATTAATTATATTGGATAGAAAACACCTTCTAGTTTCATACAACGTTGAAATTATGTCTGTGGGTGACCCAGAACACTTTCTACAGCGAAATCCATGACAGACAGTGAAAGGTCTGAGAGCGAAGCTCTGGTTTCAGATCAGTTTTTAAGGTCTCTGTCTATCCTATGGAACGACACGAACTGCACCCGCCTTCCCCTGGATGTCAGTAACCAATGAGAAGTGGAATGGGCCTTCTAGGTAGCTCTCAGAGGTTATAAAACACCAAGGAGTGAGAGTAGCCCCCCTTTCGACGCTCGCCCTTACGCAGGATTGGACCTCCGGACGCCATTTTCACAGGCTCGGTTATCAACTTGAAATGTATCCGTCTGTAATTTAATTCGATATAGGACTTAGAAACATCATAAGGTAGTTAATTTAAACCGTTTTATAGCAATTTATATCCGTTTAGTGCGATTTTGAGGAATTTCTTTGTTGTGCACTCTGAAACTTTGGACACGTTTTGTGGTCCCGTTCGATCGTTAGTGGATATTTCGAAGGACAGAGGACATCTATCGACCAAAAGACGTTTATAACATAGAAAGGATACATTGCCCAAGAATATGATGGAAGAACAGCTCAAAGTAAGCAATATTTAATATGATAAATTGTTGTTCTGTCGAAATATTTTAAACGCATATTTCGCCATTTTGTTTGGTATAGCTTTGGTATAGCTTCACTTGGCGAACCCTGTATTGAAAAGTAAGGATAATTTTAAAAATGTAAATCAGCGGTTGCATTAAGAACTAATTTGTCTTTCGATTCCTGTCAACCCTGTATTTTTTAGTCAAGTATATGATTAGCTTTTAATTAAACTAGATCACTCTGATAGATGACGTCAGACATATTGAGGCTTGATTTCCTAGTATTTTTATTGTGTAACCACGGTTTTGTATGGCTAAATATGCACCTTTTCGAACAAACTGTATATGTATGTTGTAAAATGATGTTACAGGAGTGTCATCGGAAGAATTCTGAGAAGGTTAGTGAAAAAATTAATATCTTTTGGCGGTGGTTACGTTATAGCGCTCTTTGGCTGGAATCGATGCTCTGGTAACGTTTGCACATGTAGTATGCTAACTTATCGATTTATTGTGTTTTCGCTGAAAAACGCTTAGAAAATCTGAAATATGGTCTGAAATCACAAGAACTGGGTCTTTCCATTGCTATGCTTTGTCTATTTTTATGAAATGTTTTATGATGAGTAAATTGGTCATACACGTTGCTCTATCTAGTAATTCTAGTCGATTTGTGATGGTGGGTGCAATTGTAAACTGTGATTTCTACCTGAAATATGCACTTTTTTCTAACAAAAACTATCCTATACCATGAATATGTTATCAGACTGTCATCTGAAGAGGTTTTTTCTTGGTTAGTGGATATCAATATCTTAGTTGAGCCGAATTGGTGATAGCACCTGAAGGAGTAAGAAACTGATGGAGTTAGAATAGTGGTGTATTTTGCTAACGTGTTTAGCTAATAGATTTACATATTTTGTCTTCCCTGTAAAACATTTTAAAAATCTGAAATGGTGGCTTTATTCACAAGATCTGTATCTTTCATCTGGTGTCTTGGACTTGTGATTTAATGATATTTAGATGCTACTATCTACTTCTGAAGCTATGCTAGCTATGCTAATCAGTGTGTGGGGGGTGGGGGGTGCTCCCGGATCCGGGTTTCTGAGGCAGTAAAAGTTAACACTGTTCTCTAGTGACAGCAGTTTAACACTGTTCTCTAGTCAAGTGACAGCAGTTTAACACTGTTCTCTAGTGACAGCAGTTTAACACTGTTCTCTAGTGACAGCAGTTTAACACTGTTCTCTAGTGACAGCAGTTTAACACTGTTCTCTAATGACAGCAGTTTAACACTGTTCTCTAGTCAAGTGACAGGAGTTTAACACTGTTCTCTAGTCAAGTGACAGCAGTTTAACACTGTTCTCTAGTGACAGCAGTTTAACACTGTTCTCTAGTGACAGCAGTTTAACACTGTTCTCTAGTCAAGTGACAGCAGTTTAACACTGTTCTCTAGTCAAGTGACAGCAGTTTAACACTGTTCTCTAGTGACAGCAGTTTAACACTGTTCTCTAGTGACAGCAGTTTAACACTGTTCTCTAGTCAAGTGACAGCAGTTTAACACTGTTCTCTAGTCAAGTGACAGCAGTTTAACACTGTTCTCTAGTGACAGCAGTTTAACACTGTTCTCTAGTCAAGTGACAGCAGTTTAACACTGTTCTCTAGTGACAGCAGTTTAACACTGTTCTCTAGTGACAGCAGTTTAACACTGTTCTCTAGTCAAGTGACAGCAGTTTAACACTGTTCTCTAGTCAAGTGACAGCAGTTTAACACTGTTCTCTAGTGACAGCAGTTTAACTCTGTTCTCTAGTGACAGCAGTTTAACACTGTTCTCTAGTGACAGCAGTTTAACACTGTTCTCTAGTGACAGCAGTTTAAGTCTGTTCTCTAGTGACAGCAGTTTAACACTGTTCTCTAGTGACAGCAGTTTAAAACTGTTCTCTAGTGAAAGCAGTTAACACTGTTCTCTAGTGACAGCAGTTAACACTGTTCTCTAGTCAAGTGACAGCAGTTTAACACTGTTCTCTAGTGACAGCAGTTTAAAACTGTTCTCTAGTCAAGTGACAGCAGTTTAACACTGTTCTCTAGTGACAGCAGTTTAACACTGTTCTCTAGTCAAGTGACAGCAGTTTAACACTGTTCTCTAGTCAAGTGACAGCAGTTTAACACTGTTCTCTAGTCAAGTGACAGCAGTTTAACACTGTTCTCTAGTCAAGTGACAGCAGTTTAACACTGTTCTCTAGTGACAGCAGTTTAACACTGTTCTCTAGTGACAGCAGTTTAACACTGTTCTCTAGTCAAGTGACAGCAGTTTAACACTGTTCTCTAGTGACAGCAGTTTAACACTGTTCTCTAGTGACAGCAGTTTAACACTGTTCTCTAGTGACAGCAGTTTAACACTGTTCTCTAGTGACAGCAGTTTAACACTGTTCTCTAGTCAGGTGACAGCAGTTTAACACTGTTCTCTAGTGACAGCAGTTTAACTCTGTTCTCTAGTGACAGCAGTTTAACACTGTTCTCTAGTGACAGCAGTTTAACACTGTTCTCTAGTGACAGCAGTTTAACACTGTTATGTAGTCAAGTGACAGCAGTTTAACACTGTTCTCTAGTGACAGCAGTTTAACACTGTTCTCTAGTCAAGTGACAGCAGTTTAACACTGTTCTCTAGTCAAGTGACAGCAGTTTAACACTGTTCTCTAGTGACAGCAGTTTAACACTGTTCTCTAGTCAAGTGACAGCAGTTTAACACTGTTCTCTAGTGACAGCAGTTTAACACTGTTCTCTAGTGACAGCAGTTTAACACTGTTCTCTAGTGACAGCAGTTTAACACTGTTCTTTAGTCAGGTGACAGCAGTTTAACACTGTTCTCTAGTGACAGCAGTTTAACACTGTTCTCTATTCAAGTGACAGCAGTTTAACACTGTTCTCTAGTGACAGCAGTTTAACACTGTTCTTTAGTGACAGCAGTTTAAAACTGTTCTCTAGTCAAGTGACAGCAGTTTAACACTGTTCTCTAGTGACAGCAGTTTAACACTGTTCTCTAGTCAAGTGACAGCAGTTTAACACTGTTCTCTAGTCAAGTGACAGCAGTTTAACACTGTTCTCTAGTCAAGTGACAGCAGTTTAACACTGTTCTCTAGTCAAGTGACAGCAGTTTAACACTGTTCTCTAGTGACAGCAGTTTAACACTGTTCTCTAGTCAAGTGACAGCAGTTTAACACTGTTCTCTAGTGACAGCAGTTTAACACTGTTCTCTAGTGACAGCAGTTTAACACTGTTCTCTAGTGACAGCAGTTTAACACTGTTCTCTAGTCAAGTGACAGCAGTTTAACACTGTTCTCTAGTGACAGCAGTTTAACACTGTTCTCTAGTGACAGCAGTTTAACACTGTTCTCTAGTGACAGCAGTTTAACACTGTTCTCTAGTGACAGCAGTTTAACACTGTTCTCTAGTGACAGCAGTTTAACACTGTTCTCTAGTGACAGCAGTTTAACACTGTTCTCTAGTGACAGCAGTTTAACACTGTTCTCTAGTGACAGCAGTTTAACACTGTTCTCTAGTCAAGTGACAGCAGTTTAACACTGTTCTCTAGTCAAGTGACAGCAGTTTAACACTGTTCTCTAGTCAAGTGACAGCAGTTTAACACTGTTCTCTAGTGACAGCAGTTTAACACTGTTCTCTAGTCAAGTGACAGCAGTTTAACACTGTTCTCTAGTCAAGTGACAGCAGTTTAACACTGTTCTCTAGTCAAGTGACAGCAGTTTAACACTGTTCTCTAGTCAAGTGACAGCAGTTTAACACTGTTCTCTAGTGACAGCAGTTTAACACTGTTCTCTAGTCAAGTGACAGCAGTTTAACACTGTTCTCTAGTGACAGCAGTTTAACACTGTTCTCTAGTGACAGCAGTTTAACACTGTTCTCTAGTCAGGTGACAGCAGTTTAACACTGTTCTCTAGTGACAGCAGCTTAACACTGTTCTCTAGTGACAGCAGTTTAAGACGGTTCTCTAGTGACAGCAGTTTAACACTGTTCTCTAGTCAAGTGACAGCAGTTTAACACTGTTCTCTAGTGACAGTAGTTTAACACTGTTCTCTAGTCAAGTGACAGCAGTTTAACACTGTTCTCTAGTCAAGTGACAGCAGTTTAACACTGTTCTCTAGTCAAGTGACAGCAGTTTAACACTGTTCTCTAGTCAAGTGACAGCAGTTTAACACTGTTCTCTAGTGACAGCAGTTTAACACTGTTCTCTAGTCAAGTGACAGCAGTTTAACACTGTTCTCTAGTGACAGCAGTTTAACACTGTTCTCTAGTGACAGCAGTTTAACACTGTTCTCTAGTGACAGCAGTTTAACACTGTTCTCTAGCGACAGCAGTTTAACACTGTTCTCTAGTGACAGCAGTTTAACACTGTTCTCTAGTGACAGCAGTTTAACACTGTTCTCTAGCGACAGCAGTTTAACACTGTTCTCTAGTGACAGCAGTTTAACACTGTTCTCTAGTGACAGCAGTTTAACACTGTTCTCTAGTCAAGTGACAGCAGTTTAACACTGTTCTCTAGTCTAGTGACAGCAGTTTAACTCTGTTCTCTAGTGACAGCAGTTTAACACTGTTCTCTAGTGACAGCAGTTTAACACTGTTCTCTAGTCAAGTGACAGCAGTTTAACACTGTTCTCTAGTGACAGCAGTTTAACACTATTCTCTAGTGACAGCAGTTTAACACTGTTCTCTAGTCAAGTGACAGCAGTTTAACACTGTTCTCTAGCGACAGCAGTTTAACACTGTTCTCTAGTGACAGCAGTTAACACTGTTCTCTAGTCAGGTGACAGCAGTTTAACACTGTTCTCTAGTGACAGCAGTTTAACACTGTTCTCTAGCGACAGCAGTTTAACACTGTTCTCTAGTGACAGCAGTTAACACTGTTCTCTAGTCAGGTGACAGCAGTTTAACACTGTTCTCTAGTGACAGCAGTTTAACACTGTTCTCTAGTGACAGCAGTTTAACACTGTTCTCTAGTGACAGCAGTTTAACACTGTTCTCTAGTGACAGCAGTTTAACACTGTTCTCTAGTGACAGCAGTTAACACTGTTCTCTAGTCAGGTGACAGCAGTTTAACACTGTTCTCTAGTGACAGCAGTTTAACACTGTTCTCTAGTGACAGCAGTTTAACACTGTTCTCTAGTGACAGCAGTTTAACACTGTTCTCTAGTGACAGCAGTTTAACACTGTTCTCTAGTGACAGCAGTTTAACACTGTTCTCTAGTCAGGTGACAGCAGTTTAACTCTGTTCTCTAGTGACAGCAGTTTAACACTGTTCTCTAGTCAAGTGACAGCAGTTTAACTCTGTTCTCTAGTGACAGCAGTTTAACACTGTTCTCTAGTGACAGCAGTTTAACACTGTTCTCTAGTCAGGTGACAGCAGTTTAACACTGTTCTGTAGTGACAGCAGTTTAACACTGTTCTCTAGTCAAGTGACAGAAGTTTAACTCTGTTCTCTAGTGACAGCAGTTTAACACTGTTCTCTAGTGACAGCAGTTTAACACTGTTCTCTAGTCAAGTGACAGCAGTTTAACACTGTTCTCTAGTGACAGCAGTTTAACACTGTTCTCTAGTGACAGCAGTTTAACACTGTTCTCTAGTGACAGCAGTTTAACACTGTTCTCTAGTGACAGCAGTTTAACACTGTTCTCTAGTCAAGTGACAGGAGTTTAACACTGTTCTCTAGTCAAGTGACAGCAGTTTAACACTGTTCTCTAGTGACAGCAGTTTAACACTGTTCTCTAGTGACAGCAGTTTAACACTGTTCTCTAGTCAAGTGACAGCAGTTTAACACTGTTCTCTAGTCAAGTGACAGCAGTTTAACACTGTTCTCTAGTGACAGCAGTTTAACACTGTTCTCTAGTGACAGCAGTTTAACACTGTTCTCTAGTCAAGTGACAGCAGTTTAACACTGTTCTCTAGTCAAGTGACAGCAGTTTAACACTGTTCTCTAGTGACAGCAGTTTAACACTGTTCTCTAGTCAAGTGACAGCAGTTTAACACTGTTCTCTAGTGACAGCAGTTTAACACTGTTCTCTAGTGACAGCAGTTTAACACTGTTCTCTAGTCAAGTGACAGCAGTTTAACACTGTTCTCTAGTCAAGTGACAGCAGTTTAACACTGTTCTCTAGTGACAGCAGTTTAACTCTGTTCTCTAGTGACAGCAGTTTAACACTGTTCTCTAGTGACAGCAGTTTAACACTGTTCTCTAGTGACAGCAGTTTAAGTCTGTTCTCTAGTGACAGCAGTTTAACACTGTTCTCTAGTGACAGCAGTTTAAAACTGTTCTCTAGTGACAGCAGTTAACACTGTTCTCTAGTGACAGCAGTTAACACTGTTCTCTAGTCAAGTGACAGCAGTTTAACACTGTTCTCTAGTGACAGCAGTTTAAAACTGTTCTCTAGTCAAGTGACAGCAGTTTAACACTGTTCTCTAGTGACAGCAGTTTAACACTGTTCTCTAGTCAAGTGACAGCAGTTTAACACTGTTCTCTAGTCAAGTGACAGCAGTTTAACACTGTTTTCTAGTCAAGTGACAGCAGTTTAACACTGTTCTCTAGTCAAGTGACAGCAGTTTAACACTGTTCTCTAGTGACAGCAGTTTAACACTGTTCTCTAGTGACAGCAGTTTAACACTGTTCTCTAGTCAAGTGACAGCAGTTTAACACTGTTCTCTAGTGACAGCAGTTTAACACTGTTCTCTAGTGACAGCAGTTTAACACTGTTCTCTAGTGACAGCAGTTTAACACTGTTCTCTAGTCAGGTGACAGCAGTTTAACACTGTTCTCTAGTGACAGCAGTTTAACTCTGTTCTCTAGTGACAGCAGTTTAACACTGTTCTCTAGTGACAGCAGTTTAACACTGTTCTCTAGTGACAGCAGTTTAACACTGTTATGTAGTCAAGTGACAGCAGTTTAACACTGTTCTCTAGTGACAGCAGTTTAACACTGTTCTCTAGTCAAGTGACAGCAGTTTAACACTGTTCTCTAGTCAAGTGACAGCAGTTTAACACTGTTCTCTAGTGACAGCAGTTTAACACTGTTCTCTAGTCAAGTGACAGCAGTTTAACACTGTTCTCTAGTGACAGCAGTTTAACACTGTTCTCTAGTGACAGCAGTTTAACACTGTTCTCTAGTGACAGCAGTTTAACACTGTTCTTTAGTCAGGTGACAGCAGTTTAACACTGTTCTCTAGTGACAGCAGTTTAACACTGTTCTCTATTCAAGTGACAGCAGTTTAACACTGTTCTCTAGTGACAGCAGTTTAACACTGTTCTTTAGTGACAGCAGTTTAAAACTGTTCTCTAGTCAAGTGACAGCAGTTTAACACTGTTCTCTAGTGACAGCAGTTTAACACTGTTCTCTAGTCAAGTGACAGCAGTTTAACACTGTTCTCTAGTCAAGTGACAGCAGTTTAACACTGTTCTCTAGTCAAGTGACAGCAGTTTAACACTGTTCTCTAGTCAAGTGACAGCAGTTTAACACTGTTCTCTAGTGACAGCAGTTTAACACTGTTCTCTAGTGACAGCAGTTTAACACTGTTCTCTAGTCAAGTGACAGCAGTTTAACACTGTTCTCTAGTGACAGCAGTTTAACACTGTTCTCTAGTGACAGCAGTTTAACACTGTTCTCTAGTGACAGCAGTTTAACACTGTTCTCTAGTCAAGTGACAGCAGTTTAACACTGTTCTCTAGTGACAGCAGTTTAACACTGTTCTCTAGTGACAGCAGTTTAACACTGTTCTCTAGTGACAGCAGTTTAACACTGTTCTCTAGTGACAGCAGTTTAACACTGTTCTCTAGTGACAGCAGTTTAACACTGTTCTCTAGTGACAGCAGTTTAACACTGTTCTCTAGTGACAGCAGTTTAACACTGTTCTCTAGTGACAGCAGTTTAACACTGTTCTCTAGTCAAGTGACAGCAGTTTAACACTGTTCTCTAGTCAAGTGACAGCAGTTTAACACTGTTCTCTAGTCAAGTGACAGCAGTTTAACACTGTTCTCTAGTGACAGCAGTTTAACACTGTTCTCTAGTGACAGCAGTTTAACACTGTTCTCTAGTCAAGTGACAGCAGTTTAACACTGTTCTCTAGTGACAGCAGTTTAACACTGTTCTCTAGTGACAGCAGTTTAACACTGTTCGCTAGTGACAGCAGTTTAACACTGTTCTCTAGTCAAGTGACAGCAGTTTAACACTGTTCTCTAGTGACAGCAGTTTAACACTGTTCTCTAGTGACAGCAGTTTAACACTGTTCTCTAGTGACAGCAGTTTAACACTGTTCTCTAGTGACAGCAGTTTAACACTGTTCTCTAGTGACAGCAGTTTAACACTGTTCTCTAGTGACAGCAGTTTAACACTGTTCTCTAGTGACAGCAGTTTAACACTGTTCTCTAGTGACAGCAGTTTAACACTGTTCTCTAGTGACAGCAGTTTAACACTGTTCTCTAGTCAGGTGACAGCAGTTTAACACTGTTCTCTAGTGACAGCAGCTTAACACTGTTCTCTAGTGACAGCAGTTTAAGACGGTTCTCTAGTGACAGCAGTTTAACACTGTTCTCTATTCAAGTGACAGCAGTTTAACACTGTTCTCTAGTGACAGCAGTTTAACACTGTTCTCTAGTCAAGTGACAGCAGTTTAACACTGTTCTCTAGTCAAGTGACAGCAGTTTAACACTGTTCTCTAGTCAAGTGACAGCAGTTTAACACTATTCTCTAGTCAAGTGACAGCAGTTTAACACTGTTCTCTAGTGACAGCAGTTTAACACTGTTCTCTAGTCAAGTGACAGCAGTTTAACACTATTCTCTAGTCAAGTGACAGCAGTTTAACACTGTTCTCTAGTGACAGCAGTTTAACACTGTTCTCTAGTCAAGTGACAGCAGTTTAACACTGTTCTCTAGTCAAGTGACAGCAGTTTAACACTATTCTCTAGTCAAGTGACAGCAGTTTAACACTGTTCTCTAGTGACAGCAGTTTAACACTGTTCTCTAGTCAAGTGACAGCAGTTTAACACTGTTCTCTAGTGACAGCAGTTTAACACTGTTCTCTAGTGACAGCAGTTTAACACTGTTCTCTAGTGACAGCAGTTTAACACTGTTCTCTAGTGACAGCAGTTTAACACTGTTCTCTAGTGACAGCAGTTTAACACTGTTCTCTAGTGACAGCAGTTTAACACTGTTCTCTAGTGACAGCAGTTTAACACTGTTCTCTAGTGACAGCAGTTTAACACTGTTCTCTAGTCAAGTGACAGCAGTTTAACACTGTTCTCTAGTGACAGCAGTTTAACACTGTTCTCTAGTGACAGCAGTTTAACACTGTTATGTAGTCAAGTGACAGCAGTTTAACACTGTTCTCTAGTGACAGCAGTTTAACACTGTTCTCTAGTCAAGTGACAGCAGTTTAACACTGTTCTCTAGTCAAGTGACAGCAGTTTAACACTGTTCTCTAGTCAAGTGACAGCAGTTTAACACTGTTCTCTAGTGACAGCAGTTTAACACTGTTCTCTAGTGACAGCAGTTTAACACTGTTCTCTAGTGACAGCAGTTTAACACTGTTCTCTAGTGACAGCAGTTTAACACTGTTCTCTAGTGACAGCAGTTTAACACTGTTCTCTAGTGACAGCAGTTTAACATTGTTCTCTAGTCAAGTGACAGCAGTTTAACACTGTTCTCTAGTCAAGTGACAGCAGTTTAACACTGTTCTCTAGTGACAGCAGTTTAACACTGTTCTCTAGTGACAGCAGTTTAACACTGTTCTCTAGTGACAGCAGTTTAACACTGTTCTCTAGTGACAGCAGTTTAACATTGTTCTCTAGTCAAGTGACAGCAGTTTAACACTGTTCTCTAGTCAAGTGACAGCAGTTTAACACTGTTCTCTAGTGACAGCAGTTTAACACTGTTCTCTAGTCAAGTGACAGAAGTTTAACTCTGTTCTCTAGTGACAGCAGTTTAACACTGTTCTCTAGTGACAGCAGTTTAACACTGTTCTCTAGTCAAGTGACAGCAGTTTAACACAGTTCTCTAGTGACAGCAGTTTAACACTGTTCTCTAGTCAGGTGACAGCAGTTTAACACTGTTCTGTAGTGACAGCAGTTTAACACTGTTCTCTAGTCAAGTGACAGAAGTTTAACTCTGTTCTCTAGTGACAGCAGTTTAACACTGTTCTCTAGTGACAGCAGTTTAACACTGTTCTCTAGTGACAGCAGTTTAACACTGTTCTCTAGTCAAGTGACAGCAGTTTAACACTGTTCTCTAGTCAAGTGACAGCAGTTTAACACTGTTCTCTAGTGACAGCAGTTTAACACTGTTCTCTAGTGACAGCAGTTTAACACTGTTCTCTAGTGACAGCAGTTTAACACTGTTCTCTAGTCAAGTGACAGCAGTTTAACACTGTTCTCTAGTCAAGTGACAGAAGTTTAACTCTGTTCTCTAGTGACAGCAGTTTAACACTGTTCTCTAGTGACAGCAGTTTAACACTGTTCTCTAGTGACAGCAGTTTAACACTGTTCTCTAGTGACAGCAGTTTAACACTGTTCTCTAGTGACAGCAGTTTAACACTGTTCTCTAGTGACAGCAGTTTAACACTGTTCTCTAGTGACAGCAGTTTAACACTGTTCTCTAGTCAGGTGACAGCAGTTTAACACTGTTCTCTAGTGACAGCAGCTTAACACTGTTCTCTAGTGACAGCAGTTTAAGACGGTTCTCTAGTGACAGCAGTTTAACACTGTTCTCTATTCAAGTGACAGCAGTTTAACACTGTTCTCTAGTGACAGCAGTTTAACACTGTTCTCTAGTCAAGTGACAGCAGTTTAACACTGTTCTCTAGTCAAGTGACAGCAGTTTAACACTGTTCTCTAGTCAAGTGACAGCAGTTTAACACTATTCTCTAGTCAAGTGACAGCAGTTTAACACTGTTCTCTAGTGACAGCAGTTTAACACTGTTCTCTAGTCAAGTGACAGCAGTTTAACACTATTCTCTAGTCAAGTGACAGCAGTTTAACACTGTTCTCTAGTGACAGCAGTTTAACACTGTTCTCTAGTCAAGTGACAGCAGTTTAACACTGTTCTCTAGTCAAGTGACAGCAGTTTAACACTATTCTCTAGTCAAGTGACAGCAGTTTAACACTGTTCTCTAGTGACAGCAGTTTAACACTGTTCTCTAGTCAAGTGACAGCAGTTTAACACTGTTCTCTAGTGACAGCAGTTTAACACTGTTCTCTAGTGACAGCAGTTTAACACTGTTCTCTAGTGACAGCAGTTTAACACTGTTCTCTAGTGACAGCAGTTTAACACTGTTCTCTAGTGACAGCAGTTTAACACTGTTCTCTAGTGACAGCAGTTTAACACTGTTCTCTAGTGACAGCAGTTTAACACTGTTCTCTAGTGACAGCAGTTTAACACTGTTCTCTAGTCAAGTGACAGCAGTTTAACACTGTTCTCTAGTGACAGCAGTTTAACACTGTTCTCTAGTGACAGCAGTTTAACACTGTTATGTAGTCAAGTGACAGCAGTTTAACACTGTTCTCTAGTGACAGCAGTTTAACACTGTTCTCTAGTCAAGTGACAGCAGTTTAACACTGTTCTCTAGTCAAGTGACAGCAGTTTAACACTGTTCTCTAGTCAAGTGACAGCAGTTTAACACTGTTCTCTAGTGACAGCAGTTTAACACTGTTCTCTAGTGACAGCAGTTTAACACTGTTCTCTAGTGACAGCAGTTTAACACTGTTCTCTAGTGACAGCAGTTTAACACTGTTCTCTAGTGACAGCAGTTTAACACTGTTCTCTAGTGACAGCAGTTTAACACTGTTCTCTAGTGACAGCAGTTTAACACTGTTCTCTAGTGACAGCAGTTTAACACTGTTCTCTAGTGACAGCAGTTTAACATTGTTCTCTAGTCAAGTGACAGCAGTTTAACACTGTTCTCTAGTCAAGTGACAGCAGTTTAACACTGTTCTCTAGTGACAGCAGTTTAACACTGTTCTCTAGTGACAGCAGTTTAACACTGTTCTCTAGTGACAGCAGTTTAACACTGTTCTCTAGTGACAGCAGTTTAACATTGTTCTCTAGTCAAGTGACAGCAGTTTAACACTGTTCTCTAGTCAAGTGACAGCAGTTTAACACTGTTCTCTAGTGACAGCAGTTTAACACTGTTCTCTAGTCAAGTGACAGAAGTTTAACTCTGTTCTCTAGTGACAGCAGTTTAACACTGTTCTCTAGTGACAGCAGTTTAACACTGTTCTCTAGTCAAGTGACAGCAGTTTAACACAGTTCTCTAGTGACAGCAGTTTAACACTGTTCTCTAGTCAGGTGACAGCAGTTTAACACTGTTCTGTAGTGACAGCAGTTTAACACTGTTCTCTAGTCAAGTGACAGAAGTTTAACTCTGTTCTCTAGTGACAGCAGTTTAACACTGTTCTCTAGTGACAGCAGTTTAACACTGTTCTCTAGTGACAGCAGTTTAACACTGTTCTCTAGTCAAGTGACAGCAGTTTAACACTGTTCTCTAGTCAAGTGACAGCAGTTTAACACTGTTCTCTAGTGACAGCAGTTTAACACTGTTCTCTAGTGACAGCAGTTTAACACTGTTCTCTAGTGACAGCAGTTTAACACTGTTCTCTAGTCAAGTGACAGCAGTTTAACACTGTTCTCTAGTCAAGTGACAGAAGTTTAACTCTGTTCTCTAGTGACAGCAGTTTAACACTGTTCTCTAGTGACAGCAGTTTAACACTGTTCTCTAGTGACAGCAGTTTAACACTGTTCTCTAGTCAAGTGACAGCAGTTTAACACTGTTCTTTAGTCAGGTGACAGCAGTTTAACACTGTTCTCTAGTGACAGCAGTTTAACACTGTTCTCTATTCAAGTGACAGCAGTTTAACACTGTTCTCTAGTGACAGCAGTTTAACACTGTTCTTTAGTGACAGCAGTTTAAAACTGTTCTCTAGTCAAGTGACAGCAGTTTAACACTGTTCTCTAGTGACAGCAGTTTAACACTGTTCTCTAGTCAAGTGACAGCAGTTTAACACTGTTCTCTAGTCAAGTGACAGCAGTTTAACACTGTTCTCTAGTCAAGTGACAGCAGTTTAACACTGTTCTCTAGTCAAGTGACAGCAGTTTAACACTGTTCTCTAGTGACAGCAGTTTAACACTGTTCTCTAGTGACAGCAGTTTAACACTGTTCTCTAGTCAAGTGACAGCAGTTTAACACTGTTCTCTAGTGACAGCAGTTTAACACTGTTCTCTAGTGACAGCAGTTTAACACTGTTCTCTAGTGACAGCAGTTTAACACTGTTCTCTAGTCAAGTGACAGCAGTTTAACACTGTTCTCTAGTGACAGCAGTTTAACACTGTTCTCTAGTGACAGCAGTTTAACACTGTTCTCTAGTGACAGCAGTTTAACACTGTTCTCTAGTGACAGCAGTTTAACACTGTTCTCTAGTGACAGCAGTTTAACACTGTTCTCTAGTGACAGCAGTTTAAGACGGTTCTCTAGTGACAGCAGTTTAACACTGTTCTCTATTCAAGTGACAGCAGTTTAACACTGTTCTCTAGTGACAGCAGTTTAACACTGTTCTCTAGTCAAGTGACAGCAGTTTAACACTGTTCTCTAGTCAAGTGACAGCAGTTTAACACTGTTCTCTAGTCAAGTGACAGCAGTTTAACACTATTCTCTAGTCAAGTGACAGCAGTTTAACACTGTTCTCTAGTGACAGCAGTTTAACACTGTTCTCTAGTCAAGTGACAGCAGTTTAACACTATTCTCTAGTCAAGTGACAGCAGTTTAACACTGTTCTCTAGTGACAGCAGTTTAACACTGTTCTCTAGTCAAGTGACAGCAGTTTAACACTGTTCTCTAGTGACAGCAGTTTAACACTGTTCTCTAGTGACAGCAGTTTAACACTGTTCTCTAGTCAAGTGACAGCAGTTTAACACTGTTCTCTAGTGACAGCAGTTTAACACTGTTCTCTAGTGACAGCAGTTTAACACTGTTCTCTAGTGACAGCAGTTTAACACTGTTCTCTAGTCAAGTGACAGCAGTTTAACACTGTTCTCTAGTGACAGCAGTTTAACACTGTTCTCTAGTGACAGCAGTTTAACACTGTTCTCTAGTGACAGCAGTTTAACACTGTTCTCTAGTGACAGCAGTTTAACACTGTTCTCTAGTGACAGCAGTTTAACACTGTTCTCTAGTGACAGCAGTTTAACACTGTTCTCTAGTGACAGCAGTTTAACACTGTTCTCTAGTGACAGCAGTTTAACACTGTTCTCTAGTGACAGCAGTTTAACACTGTTCTCTAGTCAAGTGACAGCAGTTTAACACTGTTCTCTAGTGACAGCAGTTTAACACTGTTCTCTAGTGACAGCAGTTTAACACTGTTATGTAGTCAAGTGACAGCAGTTTAACACTGTTCTCTAGTGACAGCAGTTTAACACTGTTCTCTAGTCAAGTGACAGCAGTTTAACACTGTTCTCTAGTCAAGTGACAGCAGTTTAACACTGTTCTCTAGTCAAGTGACAGCAGTTTAACACTGTTCTCTAGTGACAGCAGTTTAACACTGTTCTCTAGTGACAGCAGTTTAACACTGTTCTCTAGTGACAGCAGTTTAACACTGTTCTCTAGTGACAGCAGTTTAACACTGTTCTCTAGTGACAGCAGTTTAACACTGTTCTCTAGTGACAGCAGTTTAACACTGTTCTCTAGTGACAGCAGTTTAACACTGTTCTCTAGTGACAGCAGTTTAACACTGTTCTCTAGTGACAGCAGTTTAACACTGTTCTCTAGTCAAGTGACAGCAGTTTAACACTGTTCTCTAGTGACAGCAGTTTAACACTGTTCTCTAGTGACAGCAGTTTAACACTGTTATGTAGTCAAGTGACAGCAGTTTAACACTGTTCTCTAGTGACAGCAGTTTAACACTGTTCTCTAGTCAAGTGACAGCAGTTTAACACTGTTCTCTAGTCAAGTGACAGCAGTTTAACACTGTTCTCTAGTCAAGTGACAGCAGTTTAACACTGTTCTCTAGTGACAGCAGTTTAACACTGTTCTCTAGTGACAGCAGTTTAACACTGTTCTCTAGTGACAGCAGTTTAACACTGTTCTCTAGTGACAGCAGTTTAACACTGTTCTCTAGTGACAGCAGTTTAACACTGTTCTCTAGTGACAGCAGTTTAACACTGTTCTCTAGTGACAGCAGTTTAACACTGTTCTCTAGTGACAGCAGTTTAACACTGTTCTCTAGTGACAGCAGTTTAACACTGTTCTCTAGTGACAGCAGTTTAACACTGTTCTCTAGTGACAGCAGTTTAACATTGTTCTCTAGTCAAGTGACAGCAGTTTAACACTGTTCTCTAGTCAAGTGACAGCAGTTTAACACTGTTCTCTAGTGACAGCAGTTTAACACTGTTCTCTAGTGACAGCAGTTTAACACTGTTCTCTAGTGACAGCAGTTTAACACTGTTCTCTAGTGACAGCAGTTTAACATTGTTCTCTAGTCAAGTGACAGCAGTTTAACACTGTTCTCTAGTCAAGTGACAGCAGTTTAACACTGTTCTCTAGTGACAGCAGTTTAACACTGTTCTCTAGTCAAGTGACAGAAGTTTAACTCTGTTCTCTAGTGACAGCAGTTTAACACTGTTCTCTAGTGACAGCAGTTTAACACTGTTCTCTAGTCAAGTGACAGCAGTTTAACACAGTTCTCTAGTGACAGCAGTTTAACACTGTTCTCTAGTCAGGTGACAGCAGTTTAACACTGTTCTGTAGTGACAGCAGTTTAACACTGTTCTCTAGTCAAGTGACAGAAGTTTAACTCTGTTCTCTAGTGACAGCAGTTTAACACTGTTCTCTAGTGACAGCAGTTTAACACTGTTCTCTAGTGACAGCAGTTTAACACTGTTCTCTAGTCAAGTGACAGCAGTTTAACACTGTTCTCTAGTCAAGTGACAGCAGTTTAACACTGTTCTCTAGTGACAGCAGTTTAACACTGTTCTCTAGTGACAGCAGTTTAACACTGTTCTCTAGTGACAGCAGTTTAACACTGTTCTCTAGTCAAGTGACAGCAGTTTAACACTGTTCTCTAGTCAAGTGACAGAAGTTTAACTCTGTTCTCTAGTGACAGCAGTTTAACACTGTTCTCTAGTGACAGCAGTTTAACACTGTTCTCTAGTGACAGCAGTTTAACACTGTTCTCTAGTCAAGTGACAGCAGTTTAACACTGTTCTTTAGTCAGGTGACAGCAGTTTAACACTGTTCTCTAGTGACAGCAGTTTAACACTGTTCTCTATTCAAGTGACAGCAGTTTAACACTGTTCTCTAGTGACAGCAGTTTAACACTGTTCTTTAGTGACAGCAGTTTAAAACTGTTCTCTAGTCAAGTGACAGCAGTTTAACACTGTTCTCTAGTGACAGCAGTTTAACACTGTTCTCTAGTCAAGTGACAGCAGTTTAACACTGTTCTCTAGTCAAGTGACAGCAGTTTAACACTGTTCTCTAGTCAAGTGACAGCAGTTTAACACTGTTCTCTAGTCAAGTGACAGCAGTTTAACACTGTTCTCTAGTGACAGCAGTTTAACACTGTTCTCTAGTGACAGCAGTTTAACACTGTTCTCTAGTCAAGTGACAGCAGTTTAACACTGTTCTCTAGTGACAGCAGTTTAACACTGTTCTCTAGTGACAGCAGTTTAACACTGTTCTCTAGTGACAGCAGTTTAACACTGTTCTCTAGTCAAGTGACAGCAGTTTAACACTGTTCTCTAGTGACAGCAGTTTAACACTGTTCTCTAGTGACAGCAGTTTAACACTGTTCTCTAGTGACAGCAGTTTAACACTGTTCTCTAGTGACAGCAGTTTAACACTGTTCTCTAGTGACAGCAGTTTAACACTGTTCTCTAGTGACAGCAGTTTAAGACGGTTCTCTAGTGACAGCAGTTTAACACTGTTCTCTATTCAAGTGACAGCAGTTTAACACTGTTCTCTAGTGACAGCAGTTTAACACTGTTCTCTAGTCAAGTGACAGCAGTTTAACACTGTTCTCTAGTCAAGTGACAGCAGTTTAACACTGTTCTCTAGTCAAGTGACAGCAGTTTAACACTATTCTCTAGTCAAGTGACAGCAGTTTAACACTGTTCTCTAGTGACAGCAGTTTAACACTGTTCTCTAGTCAAGTGACAGCAGTTTAACACTATTCTCTAGTCAAGTGACAGCAGTTTAACACTGTTCTCTAGTGACAGCAGTTTAACACTGTTCTCTAGTCAAGTGACAGCAGTTTAACACTGTTCTCTAGTGACAGCAGTTTAACACTGTTCTCTAGTGACAGCAGTTTAACACTGTTCTCTAGTCAAGTGACAGCAGTTTAACACTGTTCTCTAGTGACAGCAGTTTAACACTGTTCTCTAGTGACAGCAGTTTAACACTGTTCTCTAGTCAAGTGACAGCAGTTTAACACTGTTCTCTAGTGACAGCAGTTTAACACTGTTCTCTAGTGACAGCAGTTTAACACTGTTCTCTAGTGACAGCAGTTTAACACTGTTCTCTAGTGACAGCAGTTTAACACTGTTCTCTAGTGACAGCAGTTTAACACTGTTCTCTAGTGACAGCAGTTTAACACTGTTCTCTAGTGACAGCAGTTTAACACTGTTCTCTAGTGACAGCAGTTTAACACTGTTCTCTAGTGACAGCAGTTTAACACTGTTCTCTAGTCAAGTGACAGCAGTTTAACACTGTTCTCTAGTGACAGCAGTTTAACACTGTTCTCTAGTGACAGCAGTTTAACACTGTTATGTAGTCAAGTGACAGCAGTTTAACACTGTTCTCTAGTGACAGCAGTTTAACACTGTTCTCTAGTCAAGTGACAGCAGTTTAACACTGTTCTCTAGTCAAGTGACAGCAGTTTAACACTGTTCTCTAGTCAAGTGACAGCAGTTTAACACTGTTCTCTAGTGACAGCAGTTTAACACTGTTCTCTAGTGACAGCAGTTTAACACTGTTCTCTAGTGACAGCAGTTTAACACTGTTCTCTAGTGACAGCAGTTTAACACTGTTCTCTAGTGACAGCAGTTTAACACTGTTCTCTAGTGACAGCAGTTTAACACTGTTCTCTAGTGACAGCAGTTTAACACTGTTCTCTAGTGACAGCAGTTTAACACTGTTCTCTAGTGACAGCAGTTTAACACTGTTCTCTAGTCAAGTGACAGCAGTTTAACACTGTTCTCTAGTGACAGCAGTTTAACACTGTTCTCTAGTGACAGCAGTTTAACACTGTTATGTAGTCAAGTGACAGCAGTTTAACACTGTTCTCTAGTGACAGCAGTTTAACACTGTTCTCTAGTCAAGTGACAGCAGTTTAACACTGTTCTCTAGTCAAGTGACAGCAGTTTAACACTGTTCTCTAGTCAAGTGACAGCAGTTTAACACTGTTCTCTAGTGACAGCAGTTTAACACTGTTCTCTAGTGACAGCAGTTTAACACTGTTCTCTAGTGACAGCAGTTTAACACTGTTCTCTAGTGACAGCAGTTTAACACTGTTCTCTAGTGACAGCAGTTTAACACTGTTCTCTAGTGACAGCAGTTTAACACTGTTCTCTAGTGACAGCAGTTTAACACTGTTCTCTAGTGACAGCAGTTTAACACTGTTCTCTAGTGACAGCAGTTTAACACTGTTCTCTAGTGACAGCAGTTTAACACTGTTCTCTAGTGACAGCAGTTTAACATTGTTCTCTAGTCAAGTGACAGCAGTTTAACACTGTTCTCTAGTCAAGTGACAGCAGTTTAACACTGTTCTCTAGTGACAGCAGTTTAACACTGTTCTCTAGTGACAGCAGTTTAACACTGTTCTCTAGTGACAGCAGTTTAACACTGTTCTCTAGTGACAGCAGTTTAACATTGTTCTCTAGTCAAGTGACAGCAGTTTAACACTGTTCTCTAGTCAAGTGACAGCAGTTTAACACTGTTCTCTAGTGACAGCAGTTTAACACTGTTCTCTAGTCAAGTGACAGAAGTTTAACTCTGTTCTCTAGTGACAGCAGTTTAACACTGTTCTCTAGTGACAGCAGTTTAACACTGTTCTCTAGTCAAGTGACAGCAGTTTAACACAGTTCTCTAGTGACAGCAGTTTAACACTGTTCTCTAGTCAGGTGACAGCAGTTTAACACTGTTCTGTAGTGACAGCAGTTTAACACTGTTCTCTAGTCAAGTGACAGAAGTTTAACTCTGTTCTCTAGTGACAGCAGTTTAACACTGTTCTCTAGTGACAGCAGTTTAACACTGTTCTCTAGTGACAGCAGTTTAACACTGTTCTCTAGTCAAGTGACAGCAGTTTAACACTGTTCTCTAGTCAAGTGACAGCAGTTTAACACTGTTCTCTAGTGACAGCAGTTTAACACTGTTCTCTAGTGACAGCAGTTTAACACTGTTCTCTAGTGACAGCAGTTTAACACTGTTCTCTAGTCAAGTGACAGCAGTTTAACACTGTTCTCTAGTCAAGTGACAGAAGTTTAACTCTGTTCTCTAGTGACAGCAGTTTAACACTGTTCTCTAGTGACAGCAGTTTAACACTGTTCTCTAGTGACAGCAGTTTAACACTGTTCTCTAGTCAAGTGACAGCAGTTTAACACTGTTCTCTAGTCAAGTGACAGCAGTGTAACACTGTTCTCTAGTGACAGCAGTTTAACACTGTTCTCTAGTGACAGCAGTTTAACACTGTTCTCTAGTCAGGTGACAGCAGTTTAACACTGTTCTCTAGTCAAGTGACAGCAGTTTAACACTGTTCTCTAGTCAAGTGACAGCAGTTTAACACTGTTCTCTAGTCAAGTGACAGCAGTTTAACACTATTCTCTATTTAAGTGACAGCAGTTTAACACTGTTCTCTAGTGACAGCAGTTTAACACTGTTCTCTAGTGACAGCAGTTTAACACTGTTCTCTAGTCAAGTGACAGCAGTTTAACACTGTTCTCTAGTGACAGCAGTTTAACACTGTTCTCTAGTGACAGCAGTTTAACACTGTTCTCTAGTGACAGCAGTTTAACACTGTTCTCTAGTCAAGTGACAGCAGTTTAACACTGTTCTCTAGTGACAGCAGTTTAACACTGTTCTCTAGTGACAGCAGTTTAACATTGTTCTCTAGTCAAGTGACAGCAGTTTAACACTGTTCTCTAGTCAAGTGACAGCAGTTTAACACTGTTCTCTAGTGACAGCAGTTTAACACTGTTCTCTAGTGAAGTGACAGCAGTTTAACACTGTTCTCTAGTGACAGCAGTTTAACACTGTTCTCTAGTCAAGTGACAGCAGTTTAACACTGTTCTCTAGTCAAGTGACAGCAGTTTAACACTGTTCTCTAGTGACAGCAGTTTAACACTGTTCTCTAGTGACAGCAGTTTAACACTGTTCTCTAGTGACAGCAGTTTAACACTGTTCTCTAGTCAAGTGACAGCAGTTTAACACTGTTCTCTAGTGACAGCAGTTTAACACTGTTTTCTAGTGACAGCAGTTTAACACTGTTCTCTAGTGACAGCAGTTTAACACTGTTCTTTAGTCAGGTGACAGCAGTTTAACACTGTTCTCTAGTGACAGCAGTTTAACACTGTTCTCTAGTGACAGCAGTTTAACACTGTTCTCTAGTCAAGTGACAGCAGTTTAACACTGTTCTCTAGTCAAGTGACAGCAGTTTAACACTGTTCTCTAGTCAAGTGACAGCAGTTTAACACTGTTCTCTAGTCAAGTGACAGCAGTTTAACACTGTTCTCTAGTGACAGCAGTTTAACACTGTTCTCTAGTGACAGCAGTTTAACACTGTTCTCTAGTGACAGCAGTTTAACACTGTTCTCTAGTGACAGCAGTTTAACACTGTTCTCTAGTGACAGCAGTTTAACACTGTTCTCTAGTGACAGCAGTTTAACACTGTTCTGTAGTGACAGCAGTTTAACACTGTTCTCTAGTGACAGCAGTTTAACACTGTTCTCTAGTCAAGTGACAGAAGTTTAACTCTGTTCTCTAGTGACAGCAGTTTAACACTGTTCTCTAGTGACAGCAGTTTAACACTGTTCTCTAGTGACAGCAGTTTAACACTGTTCTGTAGTGACAGCAGTTTAACACTGTTCTCTAGTGACAGCAGTTTAACACTGTTCTCTAGTCAAGTGACAGAAGTTTAACTCTGTTCTCTAGTGACAGCAGTTTAACACTGTTCTCTAGTGACAGCAGTTTAACACTGTTCTCTAGTGACAGCAGTTTAACACTGTTCTCTAGTGACAGCAGTTTAACACTGTTCTCTAGTCAAGTGACAGAAGTTTAACTCTGTTCTCTAGTGACAGCAGTTTAACACTGTTCTCTAGTGACAGCAGTTTAACACTGTTCTCTAGTGACAGCAGTTTAACACTGTTCTCTAGTGACAGCAGTTTAACACTGTTCTCTAGTGACAGCAGTTTAACACTGTTCTCTAGTGACAGCAGTTTAACACTGTTCTCTAGTCAAGTGACAGCAGTTTAACACTGTTCTCTAGTCAAGTGACAGCAGTGTAACACTGTTCTCTAGTGACAGCAGTTTAACACTGTTCTCTAGTCAAGTGACAGCAGTTTAACACTGTTCTCTAGTCAAGTGACAGCAGTTTAACACTGTTCTCTAGTGACAGCAGTTTAACACTGTTCTCTAGTGACAGCAGTTTAACACTGTTCTCTAGTCAGGTGACAGCAGTTTAACACTGTTCTCTAGTGACAGCAGTTTAACACTGTTCTCCAGTCAAGTGACAGCAGTTTAACACTGTTCTCTAGTGACAGCAGTTTAACACTGTTCTCTAGTGACAGAAGTTTAACACTGTTCTCTAGTGACAGCAGTTTAACACTGTTCTCTAGTCAGGTGACAGCAGTTTAACACTGTTCTGTAGTGACAGCAGTTTAACACTGTTCTCTAGTCAAGTGACAGCAGTTTAACACTGTTCTCTAGTGACAGCAGTTTAACACTGTTCTCTAGTGACAGCAGTTTAACACTGTTCTCTAGTGACAGCAGTTTAACACTGTTCTCTAGTGACAGCAGTTTAACACTGTTCTCTAGTGACAGCAGTTTAACACTGTTCTCTAGTGACAGCAGTTTAACACTGTTCTCTAGTGACAGCAGTTTAACACTGTTCTCTAGTGACAGCAGTTTAACACTGTTCTCTAGTGACAGCAGTTTAACACTGTTCTCTAGTCAAGTGACAGCAGTTTAACACTGTTCTCTAGTGACAGCAGTTTAACACTGTTCTCTAGTGACAGCAGTTTA